>NC_084801.1:169786034-170090320 GCF_963169125.1 Humulus lupulus | reverse complement strand
GTGCAGCGGGTAATGAGTTTAGTATATTTGATTAATTGCGTAAATGAGATGTACTGCCTTATCTGCATGCTAGAATAGGAAGCATGATATATGTTGTTAGGGAATGGCTACCTCGACTGCTTTGTGGATGTAATAGAGATGCTTATGACAATTATTAATGAATGTGAATCTCTCTGTTTGTTCAATTATGACCATGGGGCGGTTATGATGTTGATATCATTGCCTGATAAGCCTGCGTCATTGATTGCAGAAGTATGTAGAGATAATGCTTCCTAGGAAATAAATTAGACTTTGTGGCGAGAATATTACGGCCGGACATGATGACAACAACTTGAACCCTCCACATGCTCCTCAGGGGTGGCAGTAGATGCTTGCTAATATGCAAATCAAACTTCAAAGACAGGAAGAGAAAATCAGGCGGCTGAGGCAACATTTTCCTCCAGGGAATGCTGCACAGTATGTGCCACTTGTAGTGGTACCCTGTACCGGTGCAATCTGAGATGGAAAACCGGTGGGAACCACTGTATGAGAGGTTTCGAAAGCATCACCCTCCAGTATTCGAGGGTGGCCAAGATTCGCTCTGTTGGGAATTTATGGCTTTACACTTTCTTAAACAACAATGCATAATAGATAAATTTCAATATTACCAACCCTAGATGTTAATTAAGAACCTTATTCAAAGTACGAATGCAAATCTTGATAATCAAATAACCATGTTCATGGTATGAATGCAAATCTTGAAAAAGAAAGGATTAAGTGATTAAATGATTATATGATGAACTTAGAAACATTTAATCATCAATACTTAACAACATAAACACAATAGAATGGCAAAATACAAAATTAGAGTTAGAGAGATACAACCTTTTGTCTTTAGCAACTTGAATCTTCAAACTTGGGGAACTTCTAAGGCTTATACACGAATTAACATTGCTGTCCAAAATCTCTATTCCAAGCCTTCCCTTTGTTGCTTGAAGCTTCAACCAAGTAGAATGAGGTTTGGGATTGAACAAGCCTTTGAAGCTCACCAATTCAAGCAATACATGGTGAGTTTCTTGGAGAAAACTTATGATCTTTGAGAGCTAGATAGAGAGAGAGAGAGAGAGAGAGAGAGAGAGAGAGAGAGAGAGAGAGAGAGAGAGAGAGAGGTTAGAGAGATATTGGAGAGAGTGATCAAGTCTTCCAAAACTCTATGATAATCCTTTTATAGGGTAGGCATCGTCACTAGGTCTAACAAATAGGATTAGAGATAATTAACTCGTCATTTGGAGCTTATTTTATGTGTTTGTACGGACACGTTAGGCGATACATCGCCTGCATGTAGGTGATGTATCGCCTGCTGGGGATTTTGTGCCTCTTCACATTTAGGCGATGCAACCCTTCTTAGGAGGCAACGCATTGCCACCTCCTCTAACTTTTGACCCTTCCAAGGGTCCTAAAATTTATCCAAATGCTACCAAAATTTTTGGGAATCCTTAGATGAATCCATGTATCACTTTAGACCCATAAAAGTCAATTTTAGAAGCCTATTACACAATCTCATGTTTTCACTTCAGTTTAAGTGAAAACCATTAAGTGTTTTGCATCTCATTGCGTAAACAACTTAACCATTATATTTAACCAATCTTAACACACTTAAAGATGAGAAGTGTATGGGCATGACTAGTTCTATTATGGATTTTATGAGGGTGGCATGTAATGATAGGGTGGCTTACGCCACTTACATGTTACAAGATGATGCCCGGGAGCTGTTTAATGAGAAGTATTACAATGATGTAGTTCAGACTGCGAAGGTGGATGAGTTTGCCAATTTAGTTATGGGCAATATGATTATGACAGAGTACACCTTGAAGTTTGACAGGTTGGCCAAGTTTGCTTCTGACTTGGGGCCAACAGATGTTACTAGGAAGGATTGGATTGTTCAGGGGCTGAATTCCATGATAGCCCAAGATGTGGGAATTAACTTTGTGCCTGGAGTTACTACATATGCTCAGGTAGTAGAGAAGGCCCCTACTGCAGAGGGGTGGAGGACAAGAATTGGAAGGAGAGCGTCGCAAGGCTCGATGCTCGGAGGACGATACATCCGTTTACTCGGTCAAGTAGGGGCGATGGCTCCATTGATTAGAAGAGGAAGACTATATACACTTTCTGTAACGTCTGAAATTACCTAAGTAAGGATTAGGACCTTCATTAGGGGGCCAAGATGGAAAATTATGAGTTTATGTGATATATATGTGTGTAATTATATGATTATGTGAGTTATATTATAATATGACTATATATGCATGTTTATGTGTCTTAAATATGCACGTGGGCCTGTTTCTTAATAGAAGGGCCATTTTCATAATTTGGTTGTTACATGTATATTTGGAATATATCTGCATACATGTGATATATGTACGAGACCACATTATTATGTGGATATATTTGGGTTACTCGGCACGAGGCGATCCTAGGAAACAAGTTAGCAGGAAAGTCACAATGGGACCTAATACCCAACTCAGGGTGAGTCAAGGGGTATTTTGGGTATTTAGTACATTACTAGGTTATTGGGTAACAAGAATAAATATTTTAGGATATATTTGGAGTTAGTAAGATTAGGAGGGAATTTCAAGGATTTTGACCATTTTACCCTTGGGGACGTTTTTGGGCACCCTGAGCCTCGGGATTTACTTAGAGTTACTTACGGTCTAAGTAACCTCACAAACACCAATACAGAAAAGCATGTTCTCTCTTTCATTCCCCCCCCCCCCCCCTCTCTCTCTCTCTCTATCGTTCATACACACTTTCTTAATTTTCCTTGGGAATTCTTGCGATTTAGGAGGAATCAAAGCTAGCTTAGGCTCAGGATTGCTTGGGGAGAAGCTTAGCATCATTTAGGGAAAATGAGGTAATGATTTCCAGCCTTGAATCTCTATATTTTTCTAGTTTTTAGCTATGTTCTGGAGTTTAGAAACTCAATTACAAATTTTGGGATTTGATGAGGTTTTGGCCAAGTTTAGGCTTGGATTTTGTGTGTTTTGAGGTGCTGATTTGATTGGGAACTTTACCTTGGGGATGTAGCTATGTTTGGATAGGTATTTGGTGGGTTTTGGCTTGAAAAAAACAGGGAAATTTATGAGTTTTCACGCTGAACCACGATCCTGTTCTTGGGCTGCTGCGACTCTCATGAACGAGAAGGAGAAGGAGGTGATGTCAGCCCATTTAAGCCACGATGCGTGTCGAAATAGAGGAGAGCCTTGGGCTCTTTGACTTGGGGCGGGCCGCGACTCCTTTATATTGAGCCGCGATGCTTGAAGAGATTTTGAGCCACGGGAGGGTTTTGAGTGTGGGAACTCAAACCTAAGGGCTCGAGTTCGATCCTACTTCCCGATTTAGTAGAATTCGATGTCCCGGAGGCTAGGACTTAATCCAGAAGCCTTTACTCCCTCATTTTGTTGAGATTCTCTATTAGTTGTGACTAGGTCATCGCTAGGGGCTTGGAACTGGGATCGTGCTCTAGGGTTGTTCTTAATATACGTTGCACTTGGACCTAAGGTAAGAAAACTGTACCCAATACGTCATATATGTTAATAGGGCTTGGCCCAGTTCTTGATTATAGCTATGTATAGGGCTCGACCCCTGATAATTAATGTGAATAAGTAATGTTTGTGCTCGTTGATAAAACATGCTTGAATGCTCCATGTCTGGCTAGTTGGTTAATGATTGTATGCATTGTCTGGGTAGTTAGGGCTCGACCCCATTAAGGAACATGGTTATTACTATGGTTGCATTTAATTGGCTCAGATATATGATTAATTTGTATGCATGCTTGTATTGTCTGAAGTATGCTTATCTGTATCTGTATCTATATCTGAATATTTGGTTAAGGCCTTGACTTATTAGTCAAAGGCTGCAATAGCACGCTACGCACTAGTTGAGAGGCTCAGGCCCAATCAGGGACGTACTATTACGTTGGTCGACCCTATGGTTGTTGGAAATCAAAGCGCTTGGCTAGCTCTATGGCTAGTTACTCAGAGCTAAGGGCAAAGGCCCGAGATGACTCTATGGTCACATATCTAGGGCATACGGCCTCGAGTTGACTCTATGGTCATCTATTCAGGGAAGTGGGTCCCAAAATGATCCAATGATCATTTATTTATAATTGTATGCATGCATGAGTAGGTTATAACTGATGGGCATGCTAGATATGTTTCTGGAATTTGTATTTACTATTCATGAACATGTTTAAGTTTTCTTGCTGAGCCTTGGCTCACGGCTGCTATGTGGTGTAGGTATGGGGAAAGGAAAGCAGGACCAGCCATGAGTTGGCGAGCTTCGATGGCAGCGTGTACATATGCAGTTACTCACCCACCACGACCGAGGATAGCTCAAGAAACTAAGGTTATATCCCTTATTTTTTTGCTTAGGCCAGCTGGTTGTAACTTTTGATTTGTATATACCCTTTTAAACACCGATTTGTAATATTTTGGGATCCCATGTATGTATTAAACTTTTAAATGAAAATTCAACGTGTCCTTTTACAAAAAAATTTAACCCTAACCCTTGACATTAACCTTAGTTACACGTTTGTAACAAAATGACTTGATTAGCAAGTCTAGCACTATTTAAAGTACACAGTGTAACAAATCCTGGATTAGGAGAACGTTACAACTTGGTTTCAGAGCTGCCAAGGTTTAAGGGTTCCTGAAGACTGGTCGAGCATGTACACTCACCACTAAAGACAAGCTAGACTACGGGTTTGGTAACTACTTATGTGATTAAGTGCTTAACTGTTTAAATAAGTGTATACGCCTTATCTGTATGCCTGATTAGGGAGCATAAGATATTCTGATAGGGTCTGTCTCTTGACTATTGCATGAATTATCAAGACATGCCTATTAGCATTGTTATTGCTTGTGAATGCACATGAACCGTTTATTAGCATTGTTATATGAACATGTAGGTTAGGACATGCTTATTAGCATTGTTAATTGCATATAGGCCAAAAAATGCTTATTAGCACTGTGATACTGGGAGATATTAATGAACATGCTTATTAGCATTGATATACATGTATAAAGGCTTGAACATGCTTATTTGCATCATTAATTGCTTATGAATGCCAGAAATGATTATTAACATTGCTATTTGCTGATGAATATCAGGAAGTGCTTATTAGCACCATGATTGGATGTATTACGTGTTGGCATGCTTATTAGTATTGCATTTGTTTTTTTGTTCGGTCTTGGACCGTCAGGCGGCAAAAGGTATAGTTATTACTTACTTAACGACCGATTTGATCACTACAATGTGGGATAGTTATCAATATGCTTCCTCGAAGGTCAGAGAGGTTGGCTGGCTAAGTGATACAGGCCAGGGAAGAGAATGACCAGGGTCAGGGCCCACTGCCAGCTCCAGAGAACTGGCAATAGGTGCTTGCTAATATGCAAGCTAGGTTATAGAGCCAGAAAGATGAGATTCGCCTCTTGGGGCATTAACAAGTTCTAGCAGGGAACCTACAATCTACAATACCGACAGTGATACAACAAGTGGTACCAGCGGTAGTACAGCCCCAAGCAGGGGGAGATAGATGGGAACTATTGTATGAGAGGTTCAGGAAGCAATACTCTTCAATTTTTTAGGGAAGCTTAGACCCACTGAAGGCTGAGCAATGGATGACTATGATAACCGCCATCTTGGATTTCATGAGGGTAGATGGTAATGAGGGAGTGGCCCGCGCCACTTACATGTTTCAGGAGGATGCCCGAATATGGTGGGAGCTGATATCCCATACAAGAGTAGTAAATACTATGGAATGGGAGGATTTTAGCACTCTGTTCAGTGAGAAATACTACAATGACGTAGTTAAAGTTGTTAAGGCTGAAGAGTTCAGTAAGTTACTGATAAGTATATTTTTGTATAAAGTTTACCTTTCTACTTATCAGATTTTGTGTTCATAAGTAGTGTGTTTGGGGATAGCTAGAATCGTTTTGTTAATTTGATTCATTTAATCTAAATTATTATTTTTAAGGATAATTGTATATTTTTGATGATTTTTGGTTGAATGATGATTTTGTAGGATTCTAACCATTGGAGTAAAGTGTTAAAGAGGAGAAAAATCGAGAAAAGAACAAAAGTACAGAAATCTGAAAGCTTGCCGCTACAGGGAAAAGTCCCTGCCGCTACGAGGGAAATCAGAAAGGTCCTTGCCGCTACAGAGAAAAGTCCCTGCCGCTACAAGAGAAACAGAGAGTCTCGTGCCGCGGCAAGGAAAGTTGCATACCGCGGCACGAAAAGCCCATATCGCATATCTGAAGCCTCGTGCCGCGGCAAGGAAATATGGATGCCGCGGCACGCGTTAAAATTCAAATCCAAATTCGATTTTTCTTAATTTTTAGACGGGAAATAAAAGGGGGATTAGGTCATATTCGTGAATTAAGTTTTAGATACACGATTTTAGAGGGAGGAACACAGAGAGAGCGGAGGAGAAGAAGGAGGATCGCATTCAACCTTTTCAATAGTTTTCTTCTTCTCTAAACTCTTTTATTCTTTGATTCTGGTTATGTTTTTAATCATGATTGTTGGCTAAGTTTCTTTTAGGTTAAGGGTTATTCAAAACCCAGACATGAATGTTTGATTTGAGATGTGAATATTGTTCTTGATTTCCATAATGTTAAATTGCTTCTATTCTTCTATGCCTATTGTATGAAATATTGTGATTCCTTGTTAGGGTGTACAACTAATTAGGGCTTGCATTATTTACTGTCATCTTAGAATTTCTATTCACCTAATAGTTTAGGATTCTAAGTGTTTGTGATAAATTGCAATTGATGATGTGGTAAAAAACATTGTTGATTGTGATGAAGAATAGAACCTAGGTTAAATGAATTAAATGCTTCATTGATTTATTGCCTAGATTAACCTATCTCCACTGTTGTTAATGCTTTTACTAAATTAAATGAATCGTATGCTTAATAGGTTTGTTGTTTGGTAAAAAGAATTAATTATTGAGCGCTTAGCCGTAATTGATTGTGATAGGGAGATTGAGATAATTGACTGCTTAAGCGTTATCTGTAGGGTTAATAGTTTAATTGGGAATCGGAATAATATTCATTATTGATATAATTGCATGACGGTCTGAGGTGGAGAATAATTCTTAACCATCTTTAAAATCGTTGTTAATCTCTTCTTGCTATCAATTGTTTTCTTAATTTTTGCTTTTACTTTTACTTTCCAAAACCACCCTTTCCAATTTAACTTTGTTAAGCTTTTGTGAATAATAAACTGAATATAGTTCCCTTGGGTTCGACCTCTATTTGCCGTTATACTAAATAATTGGTTTGAGAGTAAATAAAATATTTGTTAAATTTGGTACGCAATACGACACGCATCAAATTTTTGGCGCCGTTGCCGGGGAACTATTTAATTCTTTTTATTATTCATATTGGTTTACGCTTACTAACTTGATTTCTCTTGGCATCTCAGAGTTATATGTCTGGCGAAGACACTCAGAATAGGTTGGAGGCAATCAAACAGTATCTTGCTACTTCATCTTCTTCTCGGACTTCGCGGACTATTACTGATAATCCACTCTTTCAACGTCTTGCTCATCAAGTGGATCCTGTGAAAGTGCCCTTACCATCTCACGACTCAGATTCAGACGATTCTATTACATCTTACAGAGATATGGCACAAAATAGGACGTTGAAAGAGTTGGCTGCGCCAGATATTGATCAACAACCGCTTTGCATTCAATATGCACCTCTTGATGTGAATTTTGAGCTTAAGTCGGGCCTCATTCATCTATTGCCATCGTTCCATGGGCTGCCTGGTGAGGATCCGAATAATCATCTCAAGGAGTTCCATATTGTATGCTCCAGTATGAAGCCAGCCTCAGTGACAGAAGAACAAATAAAACTCCGAGCTTTTCCTTTCTCTCTAAAGGATTCAGCAAAGGAGTGGCTGTATTATCTCCCCCCTGGTACTGTGGAGACCTGGAACACTATGAAGACCTTGTTTTTGGAGCGGTATTTTCCAGCGTCTAAAGTGGGGAGTATAAGGAAAGAAATTTGTGGCATCAGGCAGGCTGTGGGAGAATCACTCTACGATTACTGGGAGCGCTTTAAGCGGTTGTGTGCTAGTTGTCCTCACCATCAGATCAGTGAGCAACTATTGATTCAATATTTCTATGAGGGATTACTGCCGTTGGACAGAAGTATGATTGATGCAGCCAGTGGAGGGGCACTAGTGGACAAGACTCCTGCAGCAGCCAGGAGCTTGATTTCTAATATGGCAGCTAATTCCCAACAGTTTGGTATTCGCCAGGAGCATATGTCAACTTCAAGAAGGGTTAACGAGGTGCAAACTACTGTTGATAATCAACTTGGTCAACAGATAGCTCAATTGACTTCAGTGGTACAACAACTAGCTTTGGGCCAACAGGTGCGGCCATGTGGAATCTGTCAAGTAGTGGGGCACCCTACTGATACGTGCCCCACTCTAGTCGAGGGAGAAACTGAGGGTGTTAACGCTGTAGGAAATTTTCCTGGTCAATTACGTCAGATGTATTATGAACCATTTTCACAAACCTATAATCCTGGCTGGCGTGATCATCCAAACCTTCGATATGGGAATCAACAACAACTAGCTCCACAACCAACAGCAGCAAGACCACCTGGTTTCACTACACAACAGAGGTCTCCAAATAATTATGCACCTAGACCATCACAACCACCGCAGGCTGCTCCACCACCAAATGCTAAACCTTCTACTGAGGATTTAATCAATGCTCTTGCCACAAATACTCTTCAATTTCAGCAAACCACCCAAGCTTCCATCAAGAGTTTGGAGAATCAGGTGGGACAATTAGCGGCATCATATAACCGGTTGGAGGCTCATCTGTCAAATAAATTGCCTTCACAACCTGAGATGAATCCCAAAGAGAATGCTAGTGCAGTAACTTTGCGTAGTGGGACGCAATATGATCCACCTAATCCGCCAGTGCCCAGTACATTGTCATCCAAGCCACAAGTTGATTGCTCAGTCAATGATGATGTTCCACCAAAGCCAACCACCCCTACACAACTCAGGCCTAAGCCTACTATTGTCATTCCACCTCCATTCCCAAGCAGACTGAAAAAGACAAAAAAGGAAGAGGTTGACAAGGAGATTCTTGATACATTCCGAAAGGTAGAAGTGAATATTCCTCTTCTTGACGCTATTAAACAAGTGCCGCGCTATGCCAAGTTCCTGAAAGAGTTGTGCACTAATAAGCGTAAGTTGAGGGGTAATGAAAAAGTTAGTGTGGGGGAGAATGTTTCCGCAGTTCTACAAAAGAAGCTTCCACCAAAGTGTAAGGATCCTGGTACTTTTACTATCCCTTGCACTATTGGGAATAAAAGAATTGAGCGGTGTATGTTGGATTTGGGAGCCTCTATCAATGTCATGCCATTCTCCATTTATGCTTCATTGAATCTCGGTCCACTTGAAGAAACGGGGGTGATTATTCAACTTGCTGATAGGTCGAATGCTTATCCCAGGGGTGTAATAGAAGATGTTTTAGTTCAAGTTAATGAATTGGTGTTTCCAGCTGATTTTTATGTTCTTGATATGGAAGATGAATCTATTCCATGCTCCACTCCAATTTTGTTGGGAAGGCCATTCATGAAAACTGCGAGAACTAAAATTGATGTGCATGACGGTACGTTGACCATGGAATTTGATGGGGAAACTATTCGATTTAATATTTTTGAAGCTATGAGATATCCAAGTGATGTGCACGCTGTTTACTCTATTGATGTGTTGGATAGTCTTTCTCAACGAGTTTTAGATTTGCATAGTGAAGATGATTTGGAGGTTGTGTTGAGGGAGCATCTTGTGTTGACCGATGAAGATTTGTCTCATGAGATCATGGATGTCATAACCACACTCAATAGTGGTTTTGACAAGACTTTTAAGAAGGTTGCATTTCTTGATTTGCCGATTTCTAATGATAAATTGCAGCCATCAATTATTCAAGCTCCTACACTTGAATTGAAGCCTCTTCCGGAGCATCTCAAATATGTTTACTTGGGGAAGAACGAGACACTTCCTGTTATAATTGCAAGAAATCTTAACCAAGGCCAAGAAGACAAATTAATGAGAGTACTCCGAGAGTATAAAACAGCCATTGGTTGGTCTATAGCGGATATTAAGGGGATTAGCCCTTCCATGTGCATGCACCGAATCTTACTTGAAGAAGGGTTTAAGCCAACACGTGAGGCGCAACGGAGATTAAACCCACCAATGATGGAAGTTGTGAAGAAGGAGATTCTGAAGCTCCTTAGTGTGGGTGTGATTTACCCAATCTCTGACAGTAAATGGGTGAGTCCAGTTCAAGTGGTACCCAAGAAGTCTGGCATTACTGTGGTGAAGAATAATGAGAATGAGTTGGTTCCAACTCGAGTTCAAACAGGGTGGCGGGTGTGTATTGATTACCGCAAGCTAAATTCGACAACTCGAAAGGATCACTTCCCCCTACCATTCATTGATCAGATGCTCGAGAGATTGGCTGGCCACCCCTATTACTGTTTCTTAGATGGTTATTCGGGGTATAATCAGATTGTCATAGCCCCAGAAGATCAGGAGAAGACGACTTTCACATGTCCCTTTGGCACATTTGCTTTTCGGAGAATGCCATTCGGTTTATGCAACGCTCCTGCTACATTTCAGAGATGTATGGTTAGTATCTTTTCAGATTACATTGAGAGCATTATTGAGGTATTCATGGATGATTTCAGTGTATATGGCGATTCATTTGATAAATGCTTGCATAATCTTACTTTGGTTCTCAAACGCTGCATTGAGACCAATCTAGTTTTGAATTGGGAGAAATGCCATTTTATGGTACAGCAGGGGATTGTTTTGGGACATGTTATCTCAGAAAAAGGAATTGAAGTGGACAAGGCCAAAGTTGATCTCATTCGGTCTTTACCACCTCCATCTAGTGTCAAGGAAATACGGTCGTTTCTTGGTCATGCGGGTTTCTATCGACGATTTATAAAGGACTTCTCTAAAATCTCTACGCCACTGTGCAAGCTCCTCCAAAAGGATGTTAAGTTTGAGTTTGATGAGAAGTGTCTACTGGCCTTTAATATATTGAAAGAATCTTTGACTACAGCTCCTATTATCCAGCCACCGAATTGGGAGTTGCCTTTTGAGCTTATGTGTGACGCTAGTGATTATGCAGTGGGTGCAGTCCTAGGGCAGCGGGTTGGTAAGCTTCCTCATGTGATTTACTATGCTTCTAGAACTCTAAATGATGCACAGTTAAATTACTCTACCACTGAGAAGGAACTATTGGCGGTTATCTATGCTTTGGAGAAGTTCCGTTCTTATTTGATTGGGACGAAAGTAATCATATATACCGACCATGCTGCTCTTAAATATTTGCTAGCAAAGAAGGAGGCAAAACCAAGACTTATTCGGTGGATTTTATTGTTACAAGAGTTTGACTTGGAGATAAAAGATAAAAGCGGCTCGGAAAATCTAGTGGCTGATCACTTGAGTCGGTTGATTCGGGAGGAGGAGTTCTTACCATTGCATGAGCGGTTTCCAGATGAGCAACTCCTTGCCATGCAAGAAGTTATTCCTTGGTATGCCGACATTGTAAACTACCTTGCTTCAAAGGAGTTACCAAGTGATCTCACACAAGCACAACGGAACAAGATTAAGCATGATGCTCGCCACTATATATGGGATGAACCTTATCTTTGGAAGTATTGTACTGATCAAATCATTCGTAGATGTGTACCGGAATCTGAATTTCGTTCCATCCTTGCTTTTTGTCATGCTTATGCTTGTGGTGGACACTTTGGACCTAAGAGGACAGCTCGTAAGATATTTGACAGCGGTTTCTATTGGCCCACAATTTTCAAAGATGCTTATGCTTATTGTAAGGCATGTGATCGTTGTCAACGAGTGGGTAACATAACGGCCAAGGATCAAATGCCTCAAACTCCCATTTTAATTCTTGAAATCTTTGATGTTTGGGGTATGGATTTCATGGGACCATTCCCATCCTCTTTCGGCTATGAATATATTTTATTGGCGGTAGACTATGTGTCTAAATGGGTGGAAGCGATTGCAACTAGAACGGACAATTCAAAAACAGTAGTGGATTTCATTCGCTCTAACATTTTTGTGCGTTTTGGTACACCTAAGGCTATACTTAGTGATCGAGGCACTCATTTTTGCAACAAGAGTATAGAAGCATTGTTTCGACGCTATAGTGTAACTCACAAGGTGACAGCTGCTTATCATCCACAAGCCAACGGGCAAGCGGAGGTTTCTAATCGTGAAATCAAATTGATCCTTGAGAAAACTGTAAATTCAAACCGGAAAGATTGGAGTACAAGGCTTGATGATGCCTTGTGGGCGTATCGAACGGCATATAAAACACCTATCGGTATGTCACCTTATCGGTTGGTGTATGGTAAACCTTGCCATCTACCGGTGGAGCTAGAGCATAAGGCGTGGTGGGCTGTAAAGAAGTGTAACTTGGACACGGTTGCTGTAGGACAACAAAGAATGCTTCAATTGCATGAGTTAGAAGAAATACGCAATGAAGCATATGAGAGCGCGAAAATCTATAAGGAGAAAACCAAAGCTTTTCATGACAAACATATTCTCCGGAAGAGCTTTGTGGAAGGTCAGAAAGTCCTCATGTATCACTCTCGCCTTAAACTCTTTCCTGGGAAGTTGAAGTCTCGCTGGTTAGGTCCGTTCATTGTTACTAAGGTTTTTCCTCATGGAGCGGTCGAAGTTGTAAGCCCAAGCACGGGGAAGTCTTTCAAGGTGAATGGCCAGCGACTGAAGCCTTATTATGAGTCAATGGCCAAGGAGGAGCAAGTTCATGTGATGTACCTTGAAGACCCAGTTTATGTTGATGAAGATTGAAGTTCTGAGTCGAGCTAGCGACGTTAAACGTAGCCATCTTTATTGTTTTCAGTTTTAGTTATTTTCTTTATTTTTATTTTTATTTTTAAGTTAAACATTTAGTTTTTTTCAATTTTTTTTTCTGTACTCTGATTCTCTCTTTAAACCGTGAAAAACGTGAAAAAAAAAAAAAAAAAAAGAAGTAAGAAAATGCAGAAAAAGGCACCATGCCGCGGCACATAAAAGCCTTGCCGCGGCACGATACGAAGGCCCGAACCCGAGACCACTGTGTCGCGGCACAGAAAATTTCCTGCCGCGGCACGTTATGCACATCCCCCAGGCCAAGACCCCTCTGCCGCGGCACAGAAAAGCCCTGCCGCGGTACGTTCAGAACTCCCAAATCCGAGAGTTCTGTGCCGCGGCACGTAAAAGCCCCTGCCGCGGCACGCGCCCAGAAATCCCTAAAACCCCCTTTTTCTTTCATTTTTCCCATTCACTCACCCATCTCTCAAAACACAAACCTATCTTACAATCCCCACTCTCTTCTTCTTCTCCTCAGCCCTAAAGACCACTCCCATCTCCATTAAACGTCATCACATTCTACTCTAATCCTCATCCTCCTCAAACCTCACCATCCTCATTAAACCATCATCATTGCCTCACCCCACCATACCCATCATCCATTCCCATTCCTCAAGTTCATCATCATTTGCCACCTATTCTTCTTCTCTTCAATTCATGCTCATTTGGAAGTCTTTGCAAGGAATCAAGTAGTAATCAAGCACATTATCACAGCTTTTAACTGGATTCAAGGTAATATTCTCATTTGCCCTCCTTTGTTTGAGACTTGGCATCATTCAAACCCATTATTAGAGTGAACGGGTTTTGTTGGATCTCCTTCTTTGATTTTGATTTCTGGTGAAAATGCGTGTATATTGAGTGTATCTACATCTTGGGGGTAGTTGATCAAGCCATAAACTTGTGATCTCTGAAGTTTAAAAAGTGCACTCTACATGCTCGATGAAATGCCACAGTGAGTTGAATAGTCAGATTTGAGCGTGTTACATCTTCTACTCTGTGCTGTGCCATTAATTATTACTCATTACCACTTTGAAGCCGTTAATCCTCAATTATTGCCTGTAATATAATGTCGAGCAAGAGATCACGCACTGACCATGCAGGCCCGTCTACCACAGCCAAAGTCAAGTATGATGCAAAGAAATTCACTTCTAAAGAAGCGTTTGAAAGCTACAAGGATGCCATTGATAAGAAGAAGGCATGGGTGGCAGAACGGGGCTTTGATCTAGACATGCATCATCCTTTCCCAAGGTTGATGAGTATCATCGAGCAGAGGGGTTGGCAAAGACTGTGTGCCCAACCACAGCCCGCGGTTGTTTCGATTGTTCGTGAGTTCTATGCTAATGCAATCGACCGCAAGAATTTACAGGTAATGGTTAGGGGTGTTTCCGTTACCTATTCTGCCTCTGCCATTAACCGTTACTATGGCTTGCCAGACATTCCCAATGACGAATTTAATGCTTCTGAATCAAATCTGGATCCTAATGCCATTATCCAAGCTATTGGCATTCAAGGAGCACGGTGGAGGGCGACAGAGAATGCCTTGTCACACAAACTGGAGTCCAAGTATATGGACTATGAACTTAAGGCATGGCATCGTTTTGTTGGGGCAAAACTATTCCCAACAAAACATTTTGGAACAGTTGATTTGGCCTGTGGGAATTTGTTGAGGGCTATTATGACCAACGAGACTATTGACGTTGGCAAGATCATTCACGCCTCTATTCTGAAGAGTATGGCTAGCACACAGTACGGGTTCTACCATCCTTCATTAATCACAGACTTATGCAAGAAAGCCGGTGTGCGCTGGAATGATAATGAAGAGGTCATAAACCCAATGCATATCATTGACAGGAATACTATTCAGCGGTTTGACAAACCCGCAGCCACATCTTCTGAGCAACCTGCATCTTCTTCACATGCACCTGTGCAGCCTCACACAGGCCGATCCAGGTCACTTACTGATCGGGTTGCCGCCATGGAGACGGAACTTTACCGAGCTCGCATTGACATGCGAGCATATCATGATGAAATGGTGGCCCACAACCAACGGATGATGGAGATTGCTGCTTATCAAGACCTATGCTTCAGGATGCAGCAAACCTATTTAGGGGCGGATATGTCTGCATTCCCACCGGCCCCAAATTGGTTGCCACCTTATCCTCCAGCTGTTCCAGTACAGCCGAGTAACACTCAGGAATATGGAGATGCTGATGAAGCAGCTGGCACAGAGGAGTTCAACTATGATGAGGATGACACTTTTAGTCGCAACTGATGAGGGAGTTTTCTTTTTTCGTATTTTCTTATTTTTCTTTTATTTTCTTTTCTTTTATTTTATTTTCTTATTTTTCTTTTATTTACTGTTCTTGTCTCAATTTGTACTTATCTCCATTGAGGACAATGTTCAATTTAAGTGTGGGGGACGGGTAACAAATTGTTTGTCTGGTTAATTGTCTTTGTTTATAAATGTTTGTGTGTGTGTTATTTTGTCTTGTGTCTTGGGCTGGTCTTATTGAATGCAATGGTCGATGATGAGTTTATGAGTGACACTAAACTTGAATGCTAGAAGATGATGGATAGATTATGATTCGTGTGATTGACTCCTGTTTTGATGACTACTTTTGTGATTTAAATAGCGATTTATTACAGATAGATTTGCTACTTACTTGTTTTAGGAATAGTTTATGCATGTCGAAAAAAAAAAAAAAAAAAAAAAATAAGAAAAGAAATATAGATATATACAACTTAGCCCCGCCACTCTAGAACACACTAGTAAATTGCTTGAGGCGAAATCATAAGTGCACAGAATTAGGAAAATGATAAAGGCAATTTCTTTGGATCGTTTGAGCCTTTCAAGCCTACCTTATCAATAATGTATCCTTAGTTCCCTGTTTTGGGCCTTATTGACCATATATTTTTTTTCGATGAAAACTCATTACTTAACCCTAAACTTCTTTCTTTTTCTTTATCTGTGTTGATAACCCATTGCACCATGGCTTAGCTAGTTAAATTTCTACTATGGGATGAGAGGTTATATGAAAAAAAAAAAAAGAGAAGAAAGAAAGAAAAAAAAAAAAAAAAAAAAAAAGAAGTATAGTAAGAGTTTCTGTTTATGATGTGGTTATAAGTGTAAAGATCTCCTATTTATCCCCAAGAAATATGTTAAAAGCAAAAAGAGAAAAAGAAAAGAAATTTTTTTTTCTTGCATGAAAATAAGTGTGGGGGAAAATAGAGAGATCAACAATGTATGAAATTTATGAGGGAATTGTTGAAGAAGATCCAAAGTAGAAATAGAAAAGTATATGTATTAGGTATGCTATGGTGCAATATGAGCCTAAAATGTATCTTTCTCATCTACCCTGTACCCTAGCCATCCATTATAAGCTGATAAAGACCTTTTGATTCTTGATTCTGTGTGTTTATATTAGTGGAGAGTAATTGGTTAGTGTCTATGGAGTGGTTGCCCTTTATATATATATTCATTTTCTGATGAGGGGCTAGTTTGCTTAAATTTTTTTTGAATAAAACGACATGTATAAATTCATCTTGATTCAAGTGAACTGGTAAGTATGACTGTTATAACTCGTGGTTTAAGGCAAATTTCAAGTGGTTCATCAATTTGGGAGTTGAAAATCTGATGGTTATGAAATTCAAAGTCACTATAGCATAATATTTTAGTGAAATTCTCTGAGACAATCATCGTATTCAGTGAGACCGCCTCTGTGATAGTTTTTAGTTTTGTTTAGAGTCTAGTGGGTTTGCTAAGGGACTAGCAAAGTTTAAGTGTGGGGGAATTTGATAAGTATATTTTTGTATAAAGTTTACCTTTCTACTTATCAGATTTTGTGTTCATAAGTAGTGTGTTTGGGGATAGCTAGAATCGTTTTGTTAATTTGATTCATTTAATCTAAATTATTATTTTTAAGGATAATTGTATATTTTTGATGATTTTTGGTTGAATGATGATTTTGTAGGATTCTAACCATTGGAGTAAAGTGTTAAAGAGGAGAAAAATCGAGAAAAGAACAAAAGTACAGAAATCTGAAAGCTTGCCGCTACAGGGAAAAGTCCCTGCCGCTACGAGGGAAATCAGAAAGGTCCTTGCCGCTACAGAGAAAAGTCCCTGCCGCTACAAGAGAAACAGAGAGTCTCGTGCCGCGGCAAGGAAAGTTGCATACCGCGGCACGAAAAGCCCATATCGCATATCTGAAGCCTCGTGCCGCGGCAAGGAAATATGGATGCCGCGGCACGCGTTAAAATTCAAATCCAAATTCGATTTTTCTTAATTTTTAGACGGGAAATAAAAGGGGGATTAGGTCATATTCGTGAATTAAGTTTTAGATACACGATTTTAGAGGGAGGAACACAGAGAGAGCGGAGGAGAAGAAGGAGGATCGCATTCAACCTTTTCAATAGTTTTCTTCTTCTCTAAACTCTTTTATTCTTTGATTCTGGTTATGTTTTTAATCATGATTGTTGGCTAAGTTTCTTTTAGGTTAAGGGTTATTCAAAACCCAGACATGAATGTTTGATTTGAGATGTGAATATTGTTCTTGATTTCCATAATGTTAAATTGCTTCTATTCTTCTATGCCTATTGTATGAAATATTGTGATTCCTTGTTAGGGTGTACAACTAATTAGGGCTTGCATTATTTACTGTCATCTTAGAATTTCTATTCACCTAATAGTTTAGGATTCTAAGTGTTTGTGATAAATTGCAATTGATGATGTGGTCAAAAACATTGTTGATTGTGATGAAGAATAGAACCTAGGTTAAATGAATTAAATGCTTCATTGATTTATTGCCTAGATTAACCTATCTCCACTGTTGTTAATGCTTTTACTAAATTAAATGAATCGTATGCTTAATAGGTTTGTTGTTTGGTAAAAAGAATTAATTATTGAGCGCTTAGCCGTAATTGATTGTGATAGGGAGATTGAGATAATTGACTGCTTAAGCGTTATCTGTAGGGTTAATAGTTTAATTGAGAATCGGAATAATATTCATTATTGATATAATTGCATGACGGTCTGAGGTGGAGAATAATTCTTAACCATCTTTAAAATCGTTGTTAATCTCTTCTTGCTATCAATTGTTTTCTTAATTTTTGCTTTTACTTTTACTTTCCAAAACCACCCTTTCCAATTTAACTTTGTTAAGCTTTTGTGAATAATAAACTGAATATAGTTCCCTTGGGTTCGACCTCTATTTGCCGTTATACTAAATAATTGGTTTGAGAGTAAATAAAATATTTGTTAAATTTGGTACGCAATACGACACGCATCAGTTACTTTAGGGCAACATGTCATTACCGATTATGCCTTGAAGTTTGACAGATTGGCAAAGTTTGCCAGGGATCTTGTGCCCACTGATGGGACCACAAGAGAGAGGTTTCTCCAGGGGCTACAACCAGCTTATGATATCCCGGGATGTTCGTATCACTATTATGTCAGGAGTGACTACCTATGCACAGGCTATGGAGAAAGCGCTTACAACTGAGAGCACAGAGAACAAGATCTGGTGCGAGAATGCAACAAGAAGGGATTCTAGGAGGCTGGGACCTCCATTTGCAGGCTTTGGTAGGGGCAGAGGCCCTAGTGGCCAAAAGAGAGAGACTCTAGATGCAGTTTCAGCTCCAGGGTCAGATAGGAGGCCACAAGGCATACAAATAGGCTACTAGGGTGGTGGTGAGACTTGGAAAGAATTCCCCGAGTGTACTCAGTGCAGGAGGCACCATATTGGGGAATGTCGGGCGAAGGCCTGCTTCATATGCTGGAGTGTGGGACACCTAAAGAAGGATTGCCCGAAAGTTAGGAAGGAAGAGCCAAAAAAGGTGGACAGCCTGATGCTAGCTCGGGTGTTCACCTTGATCCAGTCAAAGGCTGAGGCTAGTCCTTCAGTGGTTACAAGTCAACTTTCTAGTGCTGGGACCCTTTATACTATTTTGATTGATTTGGGTGCTACACACTCTTTTGTTGCTAGTAGGATTATTGATGGACTGTGTAGACCTTGTACCTTTCATCCTTTGGGGTTTTGTACTATGCTTCCTACTAGGGAGTTATTGGTTTCTAGGAGATGGGTCAAATCACTGCCAGTGACAATGGATGGTAGGGAGTTGTTAGTTGACTTGATAGAGTTGGTTATGGCTGAATTTGATATAATTCTGGGTATGAACTAGTTAGAGAACCGATAGATTTTCAGAAGAAGATGGTAACCTTTAAGCCAAAGGGTGATGATCCCTTTTTATTCGTTGACACTGTGCATGGATCCCGCATACCTATGATATATGTACTTAAAGCTAGAGACCTATTGCAGGGGGGATACATAGGATTATTAGCTAGTGTGGTGGATACCACTCAGGTCGTGCCAGTAGGACCAGGACATATTAGATTAGTCTATGAGTTTCTAGATGTGTTTCTAGAGGATCTGCTAGGGTTACCTCCACACAAGAAGATGGAGTTTGTGATTGAACTGGCGTTAGGGACAAAGCCAGTGTCTAGGGACCCTATCTTTACTTCCAAATTTTGAGGAAGTTTACAGAGGGCGATGGGTACACAACTGAATTATAGTACAACTTATCATCCTCAGACCAATGGTCAGTCTGAGAGGACTATCTAGATACTTGAGGACATGCTAAGAGCATGTGTATTGGACTTGGAAGGATCCTGGAGTAAATATTTTCCTCTGATAGAGTTTTCCTATAATAAGAACTACTAGTCGACTATTGGAATGGCACCTTATGAGATGTTGAATGGTAATAAGTGTAGATTGCCCATTCACTGTGATAAGATGGGCGAGAGAAAATATTTGGGTCCTGAGGTAGTTCAGAGGACCACTGAGGCTATTGAAAAGATTAGAGATCGTATGCACGCACCTTAGAGAAGACAGAAGAGTTATTCAAACCCAAAGCAGAGGAACGTGGAGTTCCAAGTTGGAGACTATGTCTTCCTTAGGTATCACCACTAAGAGGGGTGAAAAGATTTGGGAAGAAGGGCAAGTTGAACCCTAGGTTTGTTGGACCATTTGACATCTCGGAGAGGATCAGGTGGCCTATAGGTTGGCCTTACCCCCTGCACTCTCTAGTGTGCATAACATATTTCATATTTCCATGCTAAGGAAGTATGTATCAGATGGGACTCATGTGTTGAGTTACGAGGATCTAGAACTGGAGACCGATTTATCCTATGAGGAGAACCTAGTTTAGATTTTAGACAGAAAGGACAAGGTCCCGAGGAACAAGACTATACCTTTAGTTAATGTATTATGGAGGAACAACAAGGTCGAGGAAGTGACCTAGGAGTTGTAGTCAGATATGCAGAATCAGTATCCCGAGCAGTTCAAGTAAAATTTCAAGGACGAAATTTCTGTAAGGAGGGGATAGTTGTAACATCCCAAATTACCTAATAAGGATTAGGGCCTTGATTAGGGGGCCATGATGGAAAATTATGTGTTTATGTGATATATATGCGTGTAATTATATGATTATGCGAGTTATATTATAATATGACTAGATTTGTATGTTTACGTGAATTAAATATACATGTGGCCCGTTTCTTATTAGAAGGGAAATTTTCGTAATTTGGCCGTTACAGGTATACTTGGAATATATGTGCATATATGTGTGAGACCACATTATTATGTGGATATATTTGGGTTACTCGGCACGAGGCGATCCTAGGGAGCGAGTTAGCGGGAAAGTTACAATGGGACCTAATACCCGACTCGGGGTGAGTCAAGGGGTATTTTGGGTATTTAGTACATTACCGGGTTATCGGGTAACAGGAATAAATATTCGATGATATATTTGGAATTAGTGAGATTAGGAGGGAATTTCAGGGATTTTGACCATTTTACCCTTGGAAACGTTTTTTGGTACCCCGAGCCTCAGGATTTACTTAGAGTTACTTAGAGTCTAAGTAAGCTCACAAACACCAAATCAGAAAAACACGTTCACTCTTTCATTGCTCTCTCTCTCGTTCACACACACTTTCTTAATTTTCCTTGGGAATTCTTGCGATTTAGGAGGAATCGAAGCTAGCTTAGTCTTGGGATTGCTTGGGGAGAAGCTTAGCATCATTTGGGGCAACTGAGGTAACGATTTCCAACCTTGAATCTCTCTGTTTTTCTGGTTTTTAGCTAAATTCTGGAGTTTAGAAACTCTCTTTTTTTATTTTGGGATTTGATGAGGTTTTGGCCAAGTTTAGGCTTGGGTTTTGTGTGTTTTGAGGTGCTGAGTTGATTGGGAACTTTACCTTTGGGATGTAGCTATGTTTGGATAGGTTTTTGGTGGGTTTTGGCTTGAAGAAAACAGAGAAATTTATGAGTTTTCATGTCGATCCGCGACCTTGTTCTTGGGGTGCCGCGACTCTAATGAATGAGAACGAGAAGGAGGTTCTGTAAGCCCATTTGAGCCGCGACGTGTGTGGAAACAGAGGAGAGCCTTGGGCTCTTTGACTTGGGGCGGGCCACGACTCCTTTGTTTTGAGTCACTGCGCTTGAAAGGTTTTTGAGCCCCATGAGGGTTTTGAGTGCGGGAATTCAAACCTAAGGGCTCAGGATCGATCCTACTGCCCGGTTTATTAGAATTCGACCTCTCGGAGGCTAGGACTCGATTTGGAAGCCTTTATTCGCTTATTTTTTTTTACAAGATTCTCTATTGGTTGTGACTAGTTTATCGCTAGGGGCTCCAAACTAGGATCATGCTCTAGGGACCTTCTTAATATACATTGCACTTGGACCTAAGGTAAGAAAACTTTATCCAATACATGATATATGTAATTAGGGCGTGGCCCGATTTTTTATTATAACTGTGAATAGGGCTCGACCCTTGAGAATGAATATGATTAAGTAATGTTTGTTTTCGTTGATTAAACATGCTTGAATGCTCCGTGTCTGGCTAGTTGGTTAATGATTGTATGCATTGTTTGCGAAGTTAGGGCTCGACCCCACTAGGGAACATGGTTATTACTGTGGCTGCATTTTATTGACTAAGATATATAATTAATTTGTATGCATACTTGTATTGTCTGAAGTATGCTTATCTGTATCTATATTTGAATATCTGGTTAAGGCCTTGATTTATTAGTCAAGGGTGGCAATAACGCGCTGGTCTAGAGGGTCAAGAGGCTTAGGCCCAATCAGAGACGTACTATTACGTTGGATGAGCCTATGGTCGTTGGAAAACAAAGCACTTGGATAGCTCTATGGTTAGTTACTCAGAGCTAAGGGCAAGGGCCCCATGTGACTCTATGGTCACATAGCTAGGGCATTGAGCCCCGGGTTGACTTTATTGTTATCTATTCAGGGCAGCGGGCCCCAGAATGATCCATTGATCATTTATTTATAATTGTATGCATAGATGAGTAGGTCATAAGTGTTGGGCATGATAGGTATGTATCTGGAATCTGTATTTACTGTTCATGCACATGTTTAAGTTTTCTTGATGAGTCTTGGCTCACGGGTGCTATGTGGTGCAAGTAAGGGGAAAAGAAAGTTGGACATGTTTGGAAAACTTATGCATAATCTTATTTATTTTCATGTAAATCTTATATTAAACATATTAATATAAGATAACCTAGAACATGTTTCTAAAATTGAATTCAAACAGAAATAATGATAAGATCACTTACATTATACGCAACTTCTTTTTCCTTCAGTTTCACTAACACATGTATCCTTCTGTCGCAGGGTATCACCAGGAAACTGAACTGTTCTTCAATTTTCTTCACAGCCTTCCAAAGTATCCTTAGAATCACCTAGACTAGAGTGGAAAATTCTAAACACATGAGATAGATACAAAGAGAAGAAGAGAAAAGAATAATGAGGCTTAGAAAATGACTTATGTTTGTAGAGAGAATCTAAAACCTACTAGATCTTCTTATATTCTCAGAAAACTTGTGTCTGTCATCTGTTTTCAACTCTCACTAAGCGTTCCTTTTATAGACTCAATTAGGAAATTTATTTTAATTAAAAGATCAATAAAATAATAGCCAATTAATAGCCCTAGGTCAAAATTCTCATTGGCTTTAGGCCCGTGAAATTTCCCATTTAATTATAAGCTCGTCGGACATAAAATCAAGGCTTATATTATTTTCTATTGATTAATTAATTAAATAATTATTCAATCCTTTATCAAATTAATTATTTATAATTTGAACCTTGATTTAAACTTATTTATTAATTTAGATACCAATTTATCATAATTAATAAATCTGCCATAATTTCTTTTTCATTCTCTAAATTACATAACTTTGTGAAACTATCCAAAATTGACCTGGTCAACTTTGATAATTATAATTGATAATTAAATCAATTAATTGAGACTATCTAGATGATTTTATCCAAGGTACAGTGGGTACCATGGGCCTATGAAATCAAGCTCCAATAAGTTATCATAAATCTAACAAATAAATTTACTAATTTACTAACTTATTGACTCCTCGTGACTCCACTAAAGACTCAGAATTGTACTCTTGAATTCATAGAACGCTCTATAAGCAATATAGATACGTTATTAATTATCCATTGTTACAACCATAATTGTCACTCAATCCTCTATAAACGGTCTACAATGAGATGGGACTAAAATACTGTTTTACCCCTCATTGTATTTTATCCTTAAAACACTTAGTTCCTTGTAAATAATTTTTCAGTAACTAATATTAATTACTAAAATGAGATCTCTATCATTTAGCACCTTGAACCAAACTAAAAGGAAACCATCGTTTCACTTCTTCATCAGAAGCTATAGATGTTCATATCTATGATTAACACTCCCACTCAATTATACTGCCGAGTTCCCAAGATGTAAGTATGGGCTAGTCCGTAGGGTAAGCTGGTAATGAACAAGTCAAAGAACTCAAATAATACAACCAGTTAGAATACTAACCACTCAGAATTGAGATTGAATTGACCTATGGTCAACTATATGATATGACTAGAATAGATAATAATGGTATGTTTACTTATCCTATCAACTGTCAATATCGGTCCAGTCCGATGTAACAAATACATCCGATCTTATTTACTTTGCTAATGTTCTGGAAAGAACATAACACTATGATGTGTAAGTAGAACATATTGTAGATTGGCAAGTCAGTGTAAATCCTGTGAACTGACTAATCTTAGGACTAACTTATTTTGAACATATAATCATATTTTTATATTCCACTGTAATTACGTCACTATAAATACGATTAGCTATATGCTCAAGATTTAATAGAAGTTTATATTAAACAAATAATCATGAAAATAAAACATGTGAGCAAAGTGATTGACCTAGTAAAAAAATGATTTCTATTATCTTATTGATAATAAATGAGATTACAAAGAAATTTGGTTTTAATTAGGGCATAAAACCCTATCAAACTCCCACCTGCACTAATTGAAACTAATGTCTTAATTCTACTAATCTCATTTCCTTGATATGCTTATCAAATGTAGCTTCTGGTAGTGTCTTTGTAAACAGATCTACAAGATTGTCTTCAGATGCAATCTTCATAACCTTCACATCTCCCCTGGCCACATATTCTCGAATAATGTGCTACTTCCTTTCTATATGCTTACTCCTCTTGTGACTTCGAGGTTATTTCGAGTTGGATATCGCTCCTGTATTGTCACAAAACAACACAAGTGGTTTATCCATTTCTGGAATAACACCAAGATTCAAATAGAACTTCTTTAGCCAAACTATTTCTTTAGCTGCTTCTAACACGACTATGTACTCAACCTCCATGGTGGAATCTGAGATTTACAAACTACTTTATGCTTCTCCATATCACAGCTCCACCCCCAAGAGTAAACACCATTCCAGAAGTAGACTTCCTGTCATCGACATCAGTCTGAAAATCTGAATCGGTGTAGCCTACAGGGTTCGGAACACCACCCTTGTAGACTAACATATAATCCCTAGTACGTCTTAAATACTTCAGGATATGCTCAACTGCTATCCAATGTTCCGGTCCTGGGTTTGACTGATACCTGCTCACTACTCCCACTGCATAGCAAATATCTGGTCTAGTACACAACATGGCATGCATCAAACTTCGAACTGCAGATTCGTAAGGAACTTTTCTCATTGCATCTTCCTCTTTAGGAGTCCGGGGAGACTGCTTCTTTGAAAGATAAATTCCATGGCAGGACGGTAAATATCCTTTCTTGGAATTTGTCATTGAGAATCGTTCAAGCACTTTATCTATGTAAGTTGCTTGAGATAGAGCTAAGAGTCTGTTCTTTCTATTGCTAATGATCTGGATACCAAGAACATAACTTGCTTCACCAAAATCCTTCATCTGGAATTGAGTGCTCAGACAATTCTTCACATCTGACAATTTCTTAACATTGTTTCCAATGAGTAAGATATCATCTACATAAAGAACTAGGAATACCACTATTTGATTTGCCTTCAGTTGGTAAACACAAGGCTCATCAATATTTTGTTCAAAGCCACAGGTCTTGATTATTTCATCAAACCTAAGATTTCAGGAACGAGAAGCTTGCTTATGTGCATAAATGGACCTATTCATCTTGCAAACTTTTCCTTCTTGTCTAGCTACTTGAAATCATTCTGGCTGATCCATATAAATGACTTCGTCATGCTTCCCATTAAGAAAAGTTGTCTTGATGTCCATTTTCCAGATCTCATAGTCGAGAGCGGCTGCTTTGGATAGAAGGATGCGAATGGACTTGAGCATGGCTACCAAACTAAAAGTTTCCTCATAGTCCACACCTTCTCTTTGGGTATAACCCTATGCCACAAATTGAGCTTTATAAGTCTCGATATTTCCATCAACACCTCGTTTCTTCTTCTAGATCCACTTGCACCTAATGGCCCTAAAGTCACTAGGTGCTTCCACAAGATCCCAGATGGAATTTGAGTACATGGACTCCATTTCCTATTTCATGGCTTCAAGCCATAGTTCCTTTATAAGGCTAGCCATTGCCTGTTTGAAAAGACAATGGATCATCATTACCAGTGTCACCAACAACCATATTGGTTTCACCATCCAAACCATAGCGAATTGGGTTCTTAGAAACCCTCACACTACAATGAGGTTCCGTGATTGTTTGCTAAGGAACAGTGGTACTTTCTTCATTTAAATCGACTTGTATTGGTTGAACATGAAGAGTGGGAATTTCATCATTAACTCACATTGATGACGATGGAACATTGGTTGGAGTAAATTCTTTAACCATCTCCTTTAAGACTACTTTGCTGCGATGTTTGAAGTTTTGGACATAGTCATTTTTAAGAAAAGTAGCATTCGTAGAAGTAAACACTTTCTTTTCTGAATGACTATACAAAATTCCACCCCGAGTACCTTCAGGATAGCCAACAAACATGCAAACTTCAGTTTGCGGTTCTAGCTTTGCTTCCTTTTTCCTTAGGATGTGGGCGGGACACCCCCAAATTCTATAATGACGTAAACTAGATTCACGACCATTCCAGTGTTCTAAAGGTGTTTTGGGGATTGATTTAGACAACACGACTTTGAGAATGTCATTCGCGGTTTCAATTGCATGTCCCCAGAACGAAGTTGGTGGAGTTGAATAACTAAGCATGCATCTATCCATTTCCAATAAAGTCCTGTTCTGTCGTTTCGCTACAACATTTTGTTACGAAGTACCCGGGGCAGTAAGTTGTGATAAAATCCCAAGTTTTGTTAAATGATCTTGGAACTTCATATCCAAATATTCTCCACCCCGATCAGATCACAAGATCTTTAACGTTTTACCTAATTGGTTCTGAGCCATCGCTAGGAATTCCTGAAACTTAAAAAATGATTATGATTTCCTATGCATTAGGTAAAGACATGCGTATCTAGAGTAATCGTCAATGAAAGTGATGAAATACTCAAAAACACCCCTGGCTTGTACATTCAAAGGTCCACAAACATCTGAATGCACAAGTCCAAGTGGTTCTTTGGCCCTATCACCCTTTGCAAAGAATGAACGCTTGGTCTGTTTGCCTTCTAGACAAGATTCACAGACAAGTAATTCACTTAAGGTGAGTTCCCTCAAAAGCCCATCCTTTGTAAGTCTTTGAATCTTATCATAGACAATGTGACCTAGTCTCAAGTGCCATAAGTACGTCATATTATCTTTATCGGTCTTTTGACGTTTATTGGTTCTAGGTTTAGCTACTTTTGAATAAATCATTGTTAAGAGCGAGGGGTTCGTTAAGTCGCAGAATATAAAGCCCGTTTTCCAAACATGCAATACACAATTGTGATCCATTGAAGGAAATAGATATATTAGAACTTGTGAAAGTCATAAATTTTTTTTCTAATTGCAACATGGAAACTGAAATTAAATTTCTACTAAAATCCAGAATAAAAAATACATAATTTAAAATTAAGTATTTATTTTCAAACTTCAGACGAGCTATTCCTCTAGCTTGGATCGCAACGAACGCTCTGTTCCCAACTCTAAGCTTTATGCCACCTTCGTCCACTTCCTCCCACGATTCAAGAAGCCACAATTCCATAATCAATATTCCAAACAGATTTATCGTTCTCTAAAACATATGTTTCTAAGATAAATGAACTATAATTATTACCTATGTTTTTCACTGCTAGAAACTTGGGGCAATCTCGTTTCCAATGTCCCTTTTCTTTGCAGTGAAAACACTTACCTTTACCTTTCTTGTTTTTCTTGTTCTTCCCCTTAGGCATTTATGCATTTGGTTGTGCACTAATCTTTGCAGCCTTTGCAGGGTTGGGGTTGTTGTTTTGTCTACCTTTCCTCTTGTTTCCAACTTTCGAAGATGAAGCTGGGTTAGCTTCAGTCTTAGCCGGAACAACAGCAATAGAAGTAAGCTTATTTTCTCCTCCTTTACTAGGTCCACCCATGATAGGCTCAATAATCTGAAGCTCGTTCATGAGCTGCGTCAGACCATAGTTGAGTTGATCACGAACGTGCGAACACCATGCCATTCGAGCATTCATGGTGTCATCACGTATGTGCGGAGACGGTGCTATCCAAGCATTTATGGTGCCATCACGAGCATTGACGGTGCCATCACAAACGTGCAAACACGGTGCTCGTTTTGGGGATTCCTCAATCATGGCGAACTCAGAGTTGTCACCAATCAACTATATGTTGATATTATGCTTCCAATTAAGGAAGTTTTCTCCAGTGAGTTTCTCCATCGAAAGTTGAGAAAGGATGGGAGTAGACACATACACTACTTAGCTTAAAACTACAAATTATCAATAAAATAGAAATCAACCACATTTGCTCAATAAAACTCCTATTCACACAAATTTCAAGAAATAGCACAATATATAAAAAAAATGTAAGATATGAGAAAAAAAATACCAAATTAATCATATCTCTATCTCTTGAGGTTTTTAACTAATCTATGATATCCTTGTCCCGGTTGGCGAGAGTCAAAAATACCACTAGTTAAATAAAGTTGTAAACTTATTTAATATTGGACACCATTATTAACAACCTACTACTCGATCAAAATAAGAAAACAAATCTCTTATTTTATGAGCTAGACCCACGGTTTCGATAATAATATATTTAGTCCTAGTAGTCATTGTAGGGGTGAGTCTAGTAGAATTTGACCTATAATTATCTATCTTTCGAAATCTAACCTTTTTTTTTTATCAAGAAGAAAAATACTATTGATCAAACAAACTAGAACAAAAAAAGGCAGGTGCAGAACCTCCCCCTCAAATTACAATCTGGAAACAAAGTCTAACATTTGCCTCTCTCTTGAAGACAAATTCCTAACATTAATGTTTAGAACTCTAGATTTAACAGAAAATATAATCAAAGTATCAATTTGAGAAACAGTAAAACAACTATTCTCAAAACAACAATTGTTCCTATTAATCCAAATAAAATAGATTGAAGCAACAAGAGCCGCTGCCACCACAAGAAACACCCAGCCTCTTCTTCGACCAACCAACCAAAATTTTCAACCCTCAAACTTTTCAGGCCAAATGATCTCACCCAGCCAACCATAGACTGTTCGCATAACTCTCTTGGAGAAAATGCAGTAAAAAAAAAGATGAGAGTGACTTTCAACAGCTTGAGCACAATCTGGACATAACAAGCAGGGAATATTCAGATGGCAAGAGTGAAGCAAGTCCCTAGTTAGAAGCTTCTGATTAACAGCTTGCCAGATGATAACCTGTGTTTTGGAACTGAAAGTTTACACCAAACTGTTTTCTCATAGTTAACTAGCTCTCCTGGAAGAAACAGAGAGTAGAGCTTACCCATCTGAAGCTTTCCATGCACTGCAGAAGATGCCAAATCAGAATTGGACAAAGACCTGCAAAGTTTGATGAGTTTTCTCCAATACCAGCTGGTATCATCCTGTAACATATAATCCCAAAGATGAGCCCCTTTTAAGTAAATACAATTCACCCATTTCACCCATAGCAGATCCTGCTTTGAAGAAATAGCCCAAATAAATTTTGCTAGCAGAATTTTATTCCAAGTTGGCCCCTCTCTAAATCCCAATCCACCATAAATCTTCGGACGACAAACTTGCTCCCAAGAAGTAAGATGAAATTTTCTCCGGAAATCCCTTTCACCCCAAAGAAAGTTCCTACAAAGACGATCAATGTCTCTAACTACACCTTGAGGTAATCAAAATCTAACCTTGTCAAAATAACTAATGAACACCTTCTGTAGAGGGATGAATCAAAGCGTCTCAAGGCCCCATTAAGTTATTGACTTTGTTAAACCAACGGTGGAGATCGAATAGCTCATTATAAAATTAAAAATAATATTTTTATTATTTATTTTTAGAAAATTAATGACTATGGTTTACCAAAAAACTGAAAAAATTAGAATTTTTAAAATCAAAGTCCTATAATTTCTTATTAATTCTAAAGTGTCACATTGAAACAAATTCAATTAATTTAGAATTAATTTGTTGCTAATCAATATATATGTTTAACTAATATAATGAACCTATATAATTAAGTCCAACTCAGGTAAATGGGCCTTAACAATTGAGCTTGTATGGAGGAGGGTTGTGTCCAGTATGTCGTTCCCACTACAAAGACCCTCATACTTCCATGCAAGGTCCAAAAGATAGGAATTTAACCTTCGTTTTATTAATTGTTATTAATTGATTAGGTCCACTATAGTCATGCAAAGCAAATGGGCCTTCACAAGTGGAATCACCCATAAGAGAAAATTTAAACTTTACATTTTCTAATAGGCCCAAATAAAACCTATCATTTTATGAATACTTTATTTGGCAAAAATCCATATATCTAGCAAACATATGGGTCACTATATGCATCTAAGCCCAATTGCAAAAATACCACATATAGTGCAAACAGACATGTTATAATTGGATGGGCCTAATCATGTTACTATATGAGCAAGTCTATGAATTTATGCAAAAATACCACAATTAATTATCTAGAATTTATCAAAAAATTCGAATTAATTAAATTTTTACAAAAAATAAGTCAATTTAAATGAAATTTATCAACAATTAACAATAGTCTATTTAAATTTAATTTATCAACAATCAACTTGGTTTAGGTTAATTTGAAAAAGAATATTAATTTAATTTAAATAGGATTTATCAACAATTAACCAAAGTTAATTTAAATCCCGTTTATTAAAAAAATATTTAATTAATTGGTTGAAAAAAATGATATTTTTCAAAATTTAACCAATTTTAAATTTAAAAAATCAATATTTTAACTGTTTTTCAAAAATATCTTGTGTTGTTACATCATTAAGCAAATATTTTAACCATTTAAAAAAAATAAAATATTAAGAGTTATAACAACCCTAAAATATTTAAAAATAGTTAAACAAATTCAAATATCCATGAAAATATCTAACTAACAAATTTCAAATAATTTAAATATTAAAAACTATAGAATAAACAAATATTTATATTTTCAAATAAAGATTTAATAAAAATAATAAGCATTTTAAAAGAAAATATCTTAAATATCTGATATCTTAATTATAATATTTTAATATATTAAAAGATTTAAAATTAAGCTGCTAGTCTATTTTTAAATTTAAATTTGAATCTTTGTAGAAAATATTTAATTATTTAAATCTCAACTAACAAAAATATCTTATTTAAAAAAATAATTCTAAATGATAAAACAAATCTGATATTTTTGGCTTTGATTATAAATAATCAATTTTCACAATTTTTATTTAAAAAAAATTGGATGAATAGTACCTGTGATGGGTACTGTTCACCGCGCTGGTGGCTGGGCGTTATGTGCAGGTGGGCGGGCATGGGGGTGGGGGTGCGCGCGCGTGTGCGCACTCGCAATGGCAGCCAGGCCAAAAAATTTCAGAATTTTTTTGTGTACAATTTTTCACACAAAAACCATTTTCTAATTAATTTTTAACATGTTTTACACAAAATAAAGCATATATAAATATTAATGGCATATAAAACACAACAAAATAACCTAAAATTTGCTAATAATCACATAAAATTAATATGCTTCATAAAAACATGAAAATCCATCCAATTATTCAAACACATCAAATAATTCAATTTTTAACATGTTCATGCTTCAAAATAAATATTACCAAAGGCTCTGAGGCCAGTAGTTGGGAAAACTTATATATGATCTATATTTATTTTCATGTAGATCTAATATTAAAAAAATTAATATGAGATAACCTATAACATGTTTCTAAAATTGAATTCAAAGAGAAATAATGATAAGAATACTTAAATTATACGCAGTGGAATGAATGAGTCATTCCTTCAGTTTCTTTAACCTTTGTATCCTTTCTGTCGCAGAGTATTACTAAGAAACTGAGCCGATCTTCAATTTTCTTCACAACCTTCCAAAGTATCCTTAGAATTACCTAGACTGGAGTGAGCAATTGTCAACACATGAGATAGATACAGAGAGAAGAAGAGAAAAGAAAAATAAGACTTAGAAAATAACTTATGTTTAGAGAGAATCTAAAACCTATCAGAAAACCAGTGTCTGTCATCTTAAATCTGACTTCTAATTTCAACTCTCACTTAACATTCCTTTTATAGACTCAATTAGGTCATTTATTTAATTAAAAAATCAATAATATAATGCCAATTAACAACCCTAGGTCGAAATTATCACAGGCTTTAGGCCCGTGAAATTTCCCATTTGATTATAAGCCCATTGGATTTAAAATTAAAGCATGTATTATTTTCTATTGATTTAATTAATTAAATAATTATTTCAATCCTATATCAAATTAATTATTTATAATTTGAACCTTGATTTAAATTTATTTATTAATTTAGATACTAATTTGCCCTAATTTCTCTTTTCTTCTAAAAATTATGTAACTCTGTGAAACTATCCAAAATTGACCTGGTCAACTTTGATAATTAAATCAATTAATTGAGACTATCTAGATGATTTTATCCAAGGTACAGTGGGGACCATGGGCCTATGAAATCAAGCTCCAATAAGTTATCATAAATCTAACAAATAAATTTACTAACTTATTAACTCTTCGTGACTCCACTAAAGACTCGGAATTACACTCTTGAATTCATAGAAAGCTCTATAAAAAATATAGATATGTTATTAATTATCCATTGTTACAACCATAATTGTCACTTAATCCTCTATAGATGGTCTATAATGAGATGGGACTAAAATACTCTTTTACCCCCCATTGTATTTTATCCTTAAAACACTTAGTTCCTTGTAAATGATATTTCGGTAAACTAATATTAATTACTGAATTGAGATCTCAATCATTTAGCACCTTGAACCAAACTAAAAGGAAACCATCGTTTCACTTCTTCATCAGAAGCTATAGATGTTCATATCTATGATTCACACTCCCACTCAATTATACTACCAAGTTCCCAAGATTTAAGTATGGGCTAGTCCGTAGGGTAAGCTGGTAACGAACAAGTCAAACAACTCAAATAATACAATCAGTTAGAATATTAACCACTCATAATTGAGATTGAATTGACCTATGGTCAACTATATGATATGACTAGAATAGATAATAACAGTATGTTTACTTATCCTATCAACTGTCAATATCGGTCCAGTACGATGTAACAAATACATCCGATCTTATCTACTTTGCTAATGTTCTGGAAATAACATAACACTGCAATGTGTAAGTAGATCATATCCTAGATTTGCAAGTCAGTGTAAATCTTGTGCATTGACTAATCTTAAGACTAACTTATTTTGAACATATAATCATATTTATATTCCACTGTGATTACATCACTATAAATATGATTAGCTATATGGTCGAGATTTAATAGAAGTTTATATTAATCAAATAATCATGAAAATAAAACATGTGAGAAAAGTGATTGACTAAGTCAAAAAATGATTTCTATTCTTTTATTGATAATAAATGAGATTATAAAGAAATTGAGTTTTAATTAGGGCATAAAACCCTAACAATATGTGCTTCGAATTTTCTATGATTTCTTGGTATGGACCGTATTTGACTATAATCATGCAGAATGCAGGCTGTGTTGGCAGGGTCATTATTGTTGCCTGGTGATGCACTTTATTCAGCATAGGACGTGTTAAATGTCTATATGATTGGAATGAATGCATTTATTATCTATGAATCATGTTAATTATTAGTTATGTTTAATATTATTATTATGGCTTGTTGGGTTTTCTTACTGGGCCTCGGCTCACGGGTGCTCTATGGTGGAGGTAAGGGCAAAGGGAAAGTAGACCAGCCATGATTTGGAGGGCTTGGTGGCGGTGCGTACATGTTCAATCTGCTTGTAACCCCATGTATGGCCATGACTGTCACACTGTGTATTTTAAATAGTGCTAGACGCCCTAAAAAATTCTCTTGGCCATAAACGTGTAACTAAACATGATTAACGATTTGGAGTTAAATATTATGGTCTAAAGGAAAAACCATTTCATTAAAACATTTAATTCCATACCTGGGATCCCAAAATAACATTTAAAATGTTAATTTCAACTCAAAAGTTACAACAAGCCGACCTAAGCAGAAAAATAGGGTTCGACCCTAGTTCCTCTGAGAAACCCCGGCCGTGGTGATCGAGCAGCCGCATATGTACACGTCACCACTGAAGCTCTCCAACTCATGGCTGGTCCAACTTACCTTTCCCTTTACCTGCACCATAAAGCACCTGTGAGCCAAGGCTCAGCAAGAAAACTTAAACATGCTCATAAACAATTAACAACATATTACAGAATCATAAATAGCATGCCTATCAGTACTAACCCTACTCATGCATGCATTATATTCAGATAGGTGACTACAGTGTCACACCGGGGCCCGTTGCCCTAAATACGTGACCATAGAGTCACACAGGGGCTGCTGCCCTAAATAAATGACTATAAAGTCACACTGGGGCCCATTGCCCTAGGATATGGGACTATAGAGTCACTCTGAGGCCCATTGCCCTATCCTCTATATAACCAGCCTTAGAGTTGGCCTAGTGTACCTGGTGCTTTATTTTCCAAACGAACATAGGGTCGGTTAAGCATATATCACGCTCTTGATTAGGCTTACCATATCGGCATGCGCTTTGTGCGCTATTGCAGGCCTTGACTTATAAGTCAATGCTTTTGACCATCGCTCAGCACTACTGCCACTCTTGACTTATAAGTCAATGATTTTTATCAGATAATGCAAAGAAGCATACATCATTTAAAAATTATTCAGATACAGAGCATTCAAGCATGCTGAATCAAACAATCACATGCATAATCATAATTATGCTCATTCACAGGGGCCTGAGCCCTAATCGTATCCATATTTAACAACCGGGCCAAGCCCTAATCACATATATCATGTATCAGGTGAATTTTTCTTACCTCTGGTCCAAGCACAAGTTAATTAACAATGACCTTTGAGCACGATCCCATCCTGAGCCCTAGCGGTATCCTCTGATAAATTAATTTTTCAACTGAAGCCTTAATCTATAAAGCTTCTAATCTTCCCTGGAATCGCTATGATTCTAATCTCGCTTGAATTTGAGCTGTAAAACTCTAGTTTCCTTCGAAAACGCTAACGACCTTAGAGAGAACAGAAGAGAGAACGAGAGAGAGAGAGAGAGAGAGAGAGAGAGAGAGAGAGAGAGAGAGAGAGAGAGAGAGGTTTGTTTTTTCTGATTTAATGAACTCAGTCTTAACCATATATTCGAATGGTCCCAATTGATGAAAATGCTCCACTCGACCCGCTTCTCTCTCAACACCCCATAAGGGAAAAATGTCATTTTCACTCTCTAATCCCGCCCTATACCCAAATCTCCCCAAATAATTCCGCTAAACCCAGAATATTGCTATTTCTCCCAAAATATGACTCATGCTACAACGAGTCTCGGTGACTCTCCAGATCACCCAAAGTACCATTTGGCTTGCTCCCCGTCGAGTATTTCTCCCCGTTGTGACTGAACCACTAACTTGCTCCCTAAGATCGTCTCGTCCAGAATAACTCAAATATATCCACATAATAATGCGGTCTCAATCAGTATGCACACACACACACACATATATATATATACACAAATATGCCCTTAACGGGTCAAAATCACGAAAATGCATTTCTAATAAGAAACGAGCCCACATGCATTTTTTATACACCTAAACATGCTAATATAGTCATATTATAATATAGCTCGTATGATCTTGCATATAATCACGTAATACATAATTAAATCAATTATTTCCCTCCTGGCTCCCTAATCAAGGCACTAAGCCTTATTAGGAAAATTTGGACGTTATAATTATCCCATCCTTATAGGAATTTCGTCCTCGAAATTTTATCTGAACAGGTCGAGATACTGATCCTGCATGTTAGACTCTAATTCCCAGGTTGCCTCCTCGTCCTTGTTGCTCCTCCATAATACCTTAATCAAATGTATGGTTTTCTTCCTTAGGACTTTGTCCTTCCCGTCTAATATCTGGACTAGTTGTTCTTCATAGGTAAGATCTACCAGCAGCTCAGGATCTTCGTAAATCAATACATGAGTCCCATCTGATACGTACTTTCGAAGCATTGGAATATGAAACACATTGTGTACGATCGATAATGCCAGAGGTAAGGCCAATCTATAGGCCACCTCACCAATCCTCTTTAGGATCTCAAAAGGTCTTGCAAACCTAGGGCTCAACTTGCCCTTCTTTCCAAATCTCTTCACCCATTTCAATGGTGAAACTCTAAGGAAGACATAGTCTCCCACTTGGAACTATACAATCCTGCGCTTCGAGTCTGAATAAATTTTCTATTTACTCTGAGACGTGAGCATCCGAGAGTTGATCTTCCCAATAACCTCATTGGTCCTCTGAACTGCCTCAGGACCCAAGTATTTCCTTTCCCCCATCTCATCCTGAATGGGCGATCCAAACTTCCTACCATACAACATGTCATAGGGAGCCACTCCAATGGTCGACTGATAGCTGTTATTGTAGAAAACTCTATCAAAGACATATACTTACTCCAGGACCCTTCAAAGTCCAGCACACATGCTCACAACATGTCCTTTAATAACTATATCATCCTCTCAGATTGTCCATCTGTCTGAGGATGATAAGCGGTACTAAAATTTAGTTGTGTACCCATAGCCTTCTGCAACCTTCCCCAAAACTTGGAAGTAAATGTGGGGTACCGATCTTATACAATCGACTTCAGAGTCCTATGAAGGCGCACTATCTCTCTCACATAGAGATCTGCATACTGGTCAATTGTATAAGTCGTTCTCACTGGTAATAAGTGAGTTGATTTGGTGTATCGATCCAGAATAACCCACACTGAATCATGTTGACCCGTAGTCCTGGGCAACCCAACCAAAACATCCATGTGATATCCTCCTATTTCTACTATGGGATATCCAAAGGATGTAATAGCCCCGCTGGTCTTTGATGCTTGACTTTGACTTGCTGACATGTCAGACACTTAGCCACATTCTGTCACATCTCTCTTCATTCCAGGCCACTAATGTAGCAATCTTAAATCCTAGTACATCTTCATGGTGCCTGGATGTAGAGAGTAAGGAGTGGTATCAAAGTCATTCATAATCTCCCTTCTGATAACAACATCCATCGAAACACAAATCCGACCCTTATACCTCAGTAAGCCCATTTCTGATACTGAATAATCCCTAGCCACTCCAGCTAGGATGTCCCCTTTAATCCTTGTCAGTTGTGGATCACTCAACTAACTTCCATTTATCCACTCCAAAAGAGTATACTGAAGTGTGATGTTGGCTAATTGTCCCAACACTAACTCTATTCCTGCTTTGGTCATATCCTCTGCCAATTCCTTGAATATCTGCCTCGAACTGTACAATTTTCCCAGACATTTCCGGCTTAAGGCATCTACTACCACGTTGGCTTTCCCTGAATGATACAAGATTTCATAGTCATAATCCTTCACTAACTCCAGCCAACGCCTTTGTCTCATCTTAAAATATTTTTGTGTGAAGAAATACTTCAGTCTCTTATGGTTAGTGTATATCTCACATTTCTCCCAATAAAGGTAATGCCTCCATACCTTTAATGCAAAGACCAATGCAGCTAACTCCAGATCATGAGTAGGATATCTCTATTCATATTCCTTCAACTGACGTGATGCATAGGCTGTTATATTATTTTAAATAATATAATGTTAGATTAAATAATGTGACATAATATGATTTATCACACAAATGTGATTTGTATGTCACACCTTGTAACATATTATTGAGAGTCACAAAAATCGGACACATGTGTGTGGCAAATGTGATATATTTTGAAGTTAAAAAAAAAACTTGTAAATACCAAATATTACCCAATAATGTGTAGATTTTATATTACATATTTTGATTTGAATTTCTCAAAAGCCATAAGAGATATGACTGTTAGAGATGTGATTTTAACACTGATAATGTGTATGGAAGTTATAAAATAAAGTGGGAATGAATTTGGAATGTTTTGGCAAATTTGGAAAATTGGTTCCTAAAAAAATGACTTGGGCCACTGCCTATGTTTTTCAGGCCGCGGCCCAAGTGGCAGAAAAAATCGTGGGCCGCGGCCTGAGCGGCTGACAACATTTTCCAAACTTCAATTTTATCCAATTTTCCAACAGCCAAGTAACTCTCAAATCTCTATTTTAATTCCATAAACATCCAATTAATCATTGGTAACATCCATGGGGGTTGGTGGAATTCAAAATTCAAAGGGTGTCGCAAAACTCTATAAATAGGAGCCTAATGCTCACTTGTAAGACACACCATTTTCCATCCACAAAGCACTTGGCTGGAAAATACACCATAGAGGGTTGATAATTCCAGAGAGTTATTTCCTTGAGAGATCCCTTAGTGCTTAGAGAATAGGGGAAATAAGCTTTTGGACAAAGGTCTTGAACCTTGTTCAAGTTGGTGATCCCCACCACTCTACACTTTGGTTGTGTGAGAGTTTGTGTTCTTTTCATTCTTTTGATCTTTTTGATCTTATTTACTTGTATTATTATTGTGTTAATTTTGTAATCTTCTTCTTATACCTCTTTATATTTATATGTATTTTGAGCAATTGAGTTGTAATGTTTATTTAATCAATTACCTTGTCTATTGTATTTTTTGCATAGAGTTGTATTTTGGTTTTTCCATGTTTCAATTGAGTATAAATATATATTCTCTAACAATCAAAAGCTTATTTTCCTTTTTAATGGAAGGAGAAACCATAGAGATCTTGTGAGGATCCAACTTTGAAAATATGGTAAGATAAGGTAATGTTCTTCTTTGATTTTCTTAGAAGATTTAATGGTTTTCATATAGTGATAGAAATTGGAAGAAGAAAATTTTATAAATGAGGTTAATTGTTCTCTAATCTCCTTTGGATTTTCAAATATAGTGGTTAGATTAGAAGATAATTTAATATCTTTAGTTTTTGTTATATGGGATTAATGTGTAAATAATCTAGTAGATTATTGGGTTATATGACAGCATGTTATAGAATTGTCTTATTTTGTGATAATGAGAAATTATTAGAATGACAATTTTATGAGTTTTATATGACATGCATAACTATATTGATTTTGTGAATCAATAAAAAATATGAAATCATATGTGTATGATATTTGTAATTTATGTTTACATATTAATAAAGAGTCTTGTGAGTATGATATAAGTCATATATGTTGACAACTATGTGAAATTATAATCATGCAAACATTTGTGAGATGTTAATAGGTTTTATCCTATATTATTGTTAGTATGTGATTTGTGAATAAAAGAATTATTTGAGAATTTAAAATTTTCTCATTTAAAAGATGAGCATCTCATTTTATGAGATAAGAAAAGATGAACCTAAGGGGGTTACATCTTTTAATGATTGTGTTTTGCTATTGCAAGAAAAATGGATTAAGGTGGATCCAAAACTTGAGAGAGCACATTGTCCAATAGACTTAGAGTCTAAAGTGTGGTCAAACGGAATATATTTAAGAATCATTTAGTGACAATAATTATTAAATATTCAATGTCTCAATGAGGAGGCATTTCAAAATTGGAGAAGCAATTTTGAATCTTTACACCAATGGTGAATAAAAGAGAACTTTATTCATTTTGGTTAAAGGTGGTGATATGTTTAAATTAATCTCAATGAGCAGATAATTTTAAACTAAAACATAAGAAATTAAAGTGTTTTAATAAATCAATGAGGATTTATTTTCTTGGATTTAAAGTGTTTAAAAAATTGACATCTTCAAATTGATTTTGATGAGAAAATAAATGGATGTAAAATTGGTGTTTTCAAAAGAATCTCAAAGAGACTCTTAAGAAATACACAAAAGTTGTTTGAGTGATTTTGAGATTATTTACACAACTAAAAGTAAAAATTAGTGATTATTTGTTTGAGAAATTTTCATATGACATATGTATTCACATATTTTATTTTGTGAAATATATAAAAGAAAGAAACTAAGTGAAAGATGCTTTGAAAGAAATGTGCCTTGCTTTAGCAAGTAAATAAATCAAGATAAACATTGAGGTTTTTATCTTGATCTATTGAGAGTTTATCATGTGTCTTAGAGGACTAATGATGAACTTTGAGAATTATAAGTCTAGATTTATCTTGGAGGATAAATGACTTAATAGAAATGAAGAAAATTCTATTTTAAAGTGATTATCACTATGTAAGAAATGTGGGGGTGATGCTCCAAAGTTAATCAATTTATTTTGTTGTTAAAAATTGATTAATTTGGTCATCCTATTCAATAGGTAATTTGGAATTCCACATTCTTAATCACATTGACTATATGTGTATAGAATTTATAAATCTAGACATGCTTGGTGTCTAAAGTTACTGTTTGTAATATTTTGATTCAAGAAGGAATCAATTTAAAACATAAAGAATAATTTTAGAAACAAAGAGGTTTCTAGAATTAATATTCAAATGTTTATCTTGGATATTAAACTATAAAATAGTGGGGGTGTTGACTATGGTCAAAATCACTATTTTAAAGAGATAACTATTTTAATCAAACTATGGCTAGCAACAAAGTTTGAATAAAATAAAGAGAGTGTTTAAAGTATGCATGCATGAGAAAAGAAATGACTCAAATATAATCATTTCTACATCTCGAGGGACGGGACTTAAACTCCCTAAAGAGATTCACGATTGATGGTAACCTATCCTAACACTAGTTAAATAACTAGTATTAGGTTTCCATTAAAAAAAAAAACTAGTATTAGGTTCAATAGGTAATAACAAGTCAATCGAGTAAATAGTAGTATTACTCAAATTTTGTCCCATCTGAGATATGAGTACTAGAGTGTAACAAAAATGAGGGTTAAAACCGAAAGGTTTTTTAATAGAACTCAGTCTTGAAAAGACAAGTATTTTAGGGTAACAAAATACTGTAAGAGTTCTACCTATATAGACCTAGGGGTGGTGCCGCCCCTTATGAGAATTGGCAGACATTCTCAAGAAAAGTCTATGAATGGAATGTGCACATGGGCATTAACGGTGCAAAAGCGAGACAATGATGTCTCAAGTGAACATAGCAAAGGTGTGTGTGTTATCAAGGGATAGTGGTTCAATGCTTCGGCAACCAAAATTTCAACAAACTTTGTGATAATTACACTAAGATAAAATTCAAGTCGAAAGACATTTTACTTTATGCACCAATGCAAATGTTTCTATAGAGAGTCATTATTTAATCAAGTGGGGGAATATTATATTTTAATATAATGTTTTGATTGATTAAATAAATGTTACAAAAAGTGATTATTTAATCTAAGTGGGGGAATGTTATATTATTTTAAATAATATAATGTTATATTAAATAATGTGACATAATGTGATTTGTCACACCTTGTAACATATTATTGAGAGTCACAAAAATTGGACACATGTGTGTGGCAAATGTGACATATTTTGGAGTTACAAAAAAAAAAACTTGTAACTCCCAAATATTACCCAATAATGTGTAGATTTGATATTACATATTTTGATTTGAATTTCTCAAAAGCCATAAGAGATATGGCTGTTAGAGATGTGATTTTAACTCCCATAATGTGTATGAAAGTTACAAAATCAAGTGGGAATGAATTTTGAATGTTTTGGCAAATTTGGAAAATTGGTTGCTGAAAAAATGACTTGGGCCGCTGCCTATGTTTTTCAGGCCTTGGCCCATGTTTTTTAGGTCGCGGCCTAAGCGGCTGACAACATTTTCCAAACTTCGGTTTTATCCAATTTTGAAGGTTTCCAACAGACAAGTAATTCCCAAATCTCTATTTTAATTCCATAAACATTAAATTAATCATTGGTAACAGCCATAGGGGTTGGTGGAATTTGAAATTCAAAGGGTGTCTCAAAACTCTATAAATAGGAGCCTAATGCTCACTTGTAAGACACACCATTTTCCATCCACAAAGCACTTGGCTGGAAAATACACTGTAATGCCCTGGTTACCCCAGAACAGTTACGGTGAACTGGAAATTTAACTCGCTACCCGAGTCCTTTGGTTAAAAACGTGCTTCTAAGTGTTATTAACAGGCTAAGGTGGAAAACCAATCATAAGGAAATGATATATTTTATTTAATACATAAAACTATTCATGGGCCCATAAAAACATTTACAAGTTATTTACAACTCAAAATTGTCATTACTGTTTAAATTTTACAAACCCGCCGACCTAAGCGGAAAAAATAGGGTAAACCCCCTAGTTCCTTTGAGAACTCCTTGGCCATGGTGGTCAAGAGACCACATATGTACACATCACCACCTAGGCTCTCCACTCAAGGTTGGGTGAGCTTTTCTTTTCCTTTACCTGCACCACATAGCACCCATGAGCCAAAGCCCAGCAAGAAAACACAATATAGCATGAATATAATATCAACAATGATCATAATAATCATTCAGGACTTTCAGTCCAAAACAGATGAGTGACAATTGGAAAAGTCACTAAAGTGGGTTCCGTTCCCATTAGCCATGTGACGATAGGGTCACCGGGGCTTTAGAAATAAGTGATCCTTTCACTATCTTAAACAGGTTAGGTGCATGATGATTAGTCACCAACATTACCTACCTCATGACCATTGAGCATAACCATGGGATTCCGCTCCCTAGCCATGTGACAAGCTGTCACTTAGGCCTTAGGCCCTGGCTCTGAGTAACTAGCTTAGACTAGTCAAGCACTTATAAGTTTCATCGGCCTTAGGGTTGGTCTAGAATTAATGCTTTAGAGTCATTCAACTCTGATATCGATTAGATCTAATCTTTAATTGGCCCTGCGTTCAGGATGCTTATGCAATTTCTAACTCACAGGTCAGTAATATGCGATCAGTGCCGTCCCTGACTAATCAGTTCCATACACAAGTAAACAACCTCTGCTAGCATTTAATATGCAATCAATGTCCACATTTATCAATCAACATGCCTCAACAACACTCATGCATGTCATATACACAGGGTGCAATTTTCTTACCTCTGGTTCGAGCGAGAAATATAATAAGAACGACTCATGAGAATGATCGAACTTTTGATTCCTTAGCGGTTACCTAATCATAACCAATTATAACCTCCATTAATGAAAATAAACAATGAAAGGGTCTTGACCTAAACCCCACTCTCGAGACCTCGAAACGTGCCCACACGGTGAGTAGATTCGATCCCGGGCCTTAAGAATTGAAACCCCAAGCCAAAAACCCTTAAAAACATTCAAAACGGGATTCTGGAGGAACAGAGTAGCGCTACAACGCTGCTCAATAGTGCCCCAGCACAATACTCAGAACCCCAAACCGCCCAACAGAGCACTGGGTAGCGCTACAGCACCCTCTGGTGGGCGCTGTAGCGCTACACCCAGCCAGAAACTCCCCTGAAACCTCTTCCTTCATCTCCTTCAATTCCAATGCTTCCAAACCTCATTTTTGGTGCCAAATGAACCCAAAAACCATCCTCACATGCCTCAAGCATCATAACCACAAGAACCCTAACCAAAACTCCCAACAAAACCCATCATCCAACCTAGGATTCTCAACTGAAAACCAAAGCTAAAACAGAGCAAACCAGAGAATTTAATGGCTAGAAACTTACCTCAAGCTCAGATTATGATGCTCTTCAATGGTGGAACACACTCCCAAGCTTGAATCCTCAAGTTAGGCTCAAAAATCCAAAGAGAAAAAGGAAGAAAAACAGGTACGGGAGAAGCTCTTGAAGTTGCTATGTTTTCCTCTTCTTTCTACAGCCTTCAATGGCTTATATCTATCCTAGGGGTGAAAAGACCAAAATACCCCTAGGTCAAATAAGGGTTTCTAAAGGCTCCCAAGGGCAAAATTGACATTTCCCACCTATTTCGTTAATCATAATTAACGCTCTCCAATTCCCGCTATTCTCAATATTCTCAAACACCAATAATTCACATCCCGTTACCCTTTAATTCCCGGCAACGCTCTAATCATTAAAATCACCCTGAGACTCACCCCAAACCCCGAACTTAAACCTGTTATGACTAGACTGCTAATTAATATTCCAAGATTGTCTCATGCCGAATATCTCGAACAAATCCACATTATAATGTGGTCTCAACAATAGGTCACCAACATGCATACAAATATACAATTATGCCCTCAACAGGCCAAATTACCAAAACACCCCTATAATGAAATGTGGACCCACATGCATGCATTTTAATATCATATTATAATATAATTCACATAAACATGCATATTATCAATTAATGGCATAATTAAATAGCTATGGCCCTCCCGGCCTACTAATCCAGCAGTTAAACCGCATTAGGGATTCCGGGGTATTACATACACCATAGAGGCTTGATAATTCCAGAGAGCTATTTCCTTGAGAGATCCCTTAGTGCTTAGAGAATAGGGGGAAATAAGCTTTTGGACAAAGGTCTTGAACCTTGTTCAAGTTGGTGATCCCCACTACTCTACACTTTGGTTGTGTGAGAGTTTGTGTCCTTTTCATTCTTTTGATCTTGTTGTTCTTATTTACTAGTATTATTATTATTTTAAGTTTGTAATCTTCTTCTTCTACCTCTTTATATTTATATGTATTTTGAGAAATTGAGTTGTAATGTTTATTTAATCAATTACCTTGTCTATTGTATTTTTTGCATAGAGTTGTATTTTGGTTTTTCCATGTTTCCATTGAGTATACATACTTATTCTCTAACATAGGCAATCACCTTCCCTGCTTGCATAAGAACACAACCAAAACCATGTCTTGAGGCATCACAATACACTATAAAATTCTCCTGATCAATTGGAAGACTCAGTACTAGAGCTGTAATCAATCATCGCTTCAACACCTGGAAGCTATTCTCACACCTGGAAGCTATTCTCACACCTATTTGACCACAAAAACTTCAAGTTCTTGTATGTCAGCTTCGTCAATGGGGTAGCAATCCTTGAGAACCCTTCCACAAAATGCCTACAATAACCTAACAATCCAAGGAAACTTCTTATCTTTGAAACATTCATTGGTCTTGGCCAATCTTTGACTACCTCAATTTTAGTTGGGTCCACTTTGATCCCATCTCGACTGACAATGTGACCAAGAGAAGTCACCTGTGGTAACTAGAACTCACACTTCTTGAACTTCACATACAATCTGTGCTCTCTCAGTCTCTGTAGCACCAGCCTGAGATGCTGCTCATGCTCTTCTTCTGACTGAGAATAAACTAGAATATCCTCAATGAAGATGATCACAAACTGATCCTATTAATCTTTGAACACCCTGTTTATCAGATCCATAAAAGTTACCGGGGCATTAGTCAAACCAAATGATAGGATTAGAAACTCATAATGCTTGTATCTGGTGCGAAATATAGTCTTCGGTATATCTTTCTCCTTGATCCTCAGCTGGTGATAACCAAATCGAAGATCTATCTTTGAGAATACCGTCTTACCCTGCAATTGATCAAACATGTCATCTATCCTTCGCATAGTACTTATTCTTAATGGTTAACTTGTTCAGTTCCCTGTAATCAATACACATCCTCACAGAATCGTCCTTCTTCTTTACAAATAGGACTGGTGCACCCCATGGAGAGAAACTGGGTCTAATAAAACCCAAGTCTAACAACTCTTGTAACTGTAGCTTCAGTTTTTTTTTCAATTCTGCTGGGGCCATTTGGTACAGTGCTCTAGATACTAGCTTTTTCCCTGGTGCCGGTTCAATAACAAACTCTATCTCTCTGTGTGGTGGCAACCCTGGTAAATCCTTTGGAAACACATCCAAAAACTCAAAGACTAATCTAGTCTCTTTTGGTCCCACCGACATGACCTAAGTGGTATTTACCACACTGGCTAAGAATCCTATGCAACCACCTCGCAGTAGGTCTCTAGCCCTCAATATTGATATCATGGGTACACGGGGTCCATGCATAGTGCCAAAAAATACGAAGGGATCCTCACTTTCAGGCTCAAAGGTTACCATCTTCTTCTTGCAATCTATGGTTGCCCCATACCTCACCATCAAGTCCATACCCAAAATCATATCAAAGTCATTCATTACTAGCTCAATCAAATCAACTGACAATTCCCTGCCATCCACTGTCACTGGAAATGACCTGATCCATCTCCTAGAGACTACTAACTCCCAAGTGGGTAGTAGAGTTCCAAACCCCACAGTATAATAATCACATGATCTACACAGTCTATCAATTATCCTACTAGAAACAAAAGAGTGTGTAGCACCAGAATAAATCAAAACAGTATAAGAGGTTTCGACACTAGAAAGTTGACCTGTCACTACTGAGGGACTAGCCTCAGCCTCTTCCTGTGTCAATGCGAACACTCAAGCTGGAGTCGAGCTGTCCGCCTTCCTTGGTTCTTCTTTCCTTGGTCTTGGGAAATCTTTCTTCCAATGTCCCACTACCCCGCACAAAAAGCAGGCCTTTGCCCGACACTCTCCCACATGGTGCCTCTTACATTTAGCGCACTTTGGGTATGTCCTATAGACTCATTGTCTCCTTGGCAGCCTATCTGTATACCCCTTGGCCTCTTATCGGGGTTTGAAGCTGAAAATGTATCTGGAGCCTCCCTTTTTTAGTCACTAAGGCCTCCGCCCCTACTAGAAACCATAAACCATCCTCCTAGTGTCTCTCCTAGTTGCGTCCTCACGCCAGATTTTGTTCTCTGCGCCCTCAGCAGTAAGGGCTTTCTCTACCACCTGAGCATATGTCGCCCAAGACACAATAGTAATATGAACATCTCAGGCTATCATAGGTTGTAGCCTCTTAAGGAACCTTTCCTTCATTGTCCCATCAGTGGGTACCAAGTCTACAGCAAACTTGGCCAGTCTATCGAATCTCAGTGCATACTCTATCACAGACATGTTCCCCCGTAATAGCTTACTGAACTCTTCTACCTTTGCAACCCTAACTGGATCATTGTAATACTTCTCATTGAATACAGTTTTGAACTCTTCCCAATCCATGGCATTAAAATTCCTGGTCTGGGATATCACTTCCCACCAAATTTGAGCATCCTCCCAAAACATATATGTGGCACAAGCCACCCTCTCATTACCAACTACCCTCACGAAATCCAGGGTAGTGGTAACCATGCTCATCCATTGCTCGGCCATGGCTGGATCTGCACTGCACTCAAAGACTGGAGGGTGCTGCTTTCTGAACCTTTCATAAAGAGGTTCCGATCTATTCTAAGCCTCAGAAGGTTGTACTGCTGTCGGTACCAACGCAGGTGGCAACTCTGGATGAACGTTCCCTGTTGGAACCTGTTGCTGTCTTATGAGGCAGATCTGTTCTTTCTGCCTCTGTAATCTGGCTTGCATGTCAGCAAGCACTTGCTGCCAGTTCACTAGAGCTGGCAGAGGGGTCTGACCCTAATTATCTTTCTCGGCCTGTATTTCTTGGCCGACTAGTAGATCAATTCAGCCTATTAGGTAGTAAAAACAACACCTCTTGTTGCCCTGCGGTCCAAGACCGAACAAACAAGTTTTCACACTCAACAGTCATTCTAATAAGCATGTTGATTCAAATTCATGCCCAAACATGGTGCTAATAAGCACTTCCTGACATTTATAAGCAGATAACGATAAAGACAAGCATTTTCTGACATTTATAAGCAACTAGCGATGCTAATAAGCATTTCTTTAACATTTCACAGTGCTACAAGTGTTAATAAGTATTTCCTGGCATACATATGCATATAACAACGCTGATAAGCATTTTTTTTTCTCGTTCACAAGCAATATCAGTGCTAATAAGAATGTATTTATAAATCATACAATAGTCAAGGGCCAGGCCTTATCAGAATATCTCATGCTTCCTAATAAGGCAGGCAAATAAGACATTTATATCCTATTTAAGCAGTTAAACACATAACCACATAAATAGTTACCAAACCCTGAGTCGAGCTTGTCTTTAGGGGAGAGTGTATATGCCCAGGAAGTCTTCAGGAACCCTTAACCTTGGCACGCTTTGATGAAAAATTGTAAAGCCCTGGATAGCCAGAACCGTCACACTGTGTATTTTAAATAGTGTTAGACTCCCTAATCGAGTTTCTTGGCCATAAACATGTAACTAAACTTGATTAACGGTTTAGGGTTAAAAATTTTGGTCAAAAGGAATAACAATTTCATTAAAAAAATTAACTCCATACATGGGATCCCATAATAACATTTAAAAGGTTAATTACAACTCAAAAGTTACAACAAGCCGACATAAGCTGGAAAATAGGGTTTGATCCTACTTCCTCTAAGAAACCCTAATCATGGTGGTCGACCAATCGCATATGTACACGTCGCCACCGAAGCTCTCCAACTCATGGCTGGTCCAGCTTCCCTTTCCCCTTACCTGCACCACAAAGCACCCGTGAGCCAAGGCTCAATAAGAAAACTTAAGCACGCTCATAAGCAGTTAGCAACATATTACATAATCATAAATAACATGCCTAGAAGTAATAACTCTACTCATGCATACATTCTATTCAGATAGGTGACTATAGTGTCACACTGGGGCCCGTTGCCCTAGGATATGGGACTATAGAGTCACCCCGAGGCCCATTGCCCTATCCTCTGTATAACCAGCCTTAAAGCTGGCCCAGTGTACCTAGCGCTTTATTTTCCAAATGACCATAGGGACGGTCAAGTGTATATCACGCTCTTGATTAGACCTAACCATATTGACACGCGCTTTGCGCGCTATTACCGCACTTGACTTATAAGTCAATGCTTTCGACCAGCGCTCGACGCGCTATACTTTCAATCAGGTAATGCAAACATGCATACATCAATTAAAAATTATTATGATACAGAGCATTAAAGCATGCTTAATCAAACAATCACATGCATAATCATAATCATGCTCATTCACATGGGCTTGAGCCCTAATCATATCCATATTTAACAACCCGACCAATCCCTAATCACATATATCATGCATTGGGTGTAGTTTTCTTACCTCTGGCCCAAGCACAAGCTAATTAACAATTACCCTTGAGGACAATCCCGTCCCAAGCCCTAGCGGTATCCTCTGATAAATTCATTTTTCAGATGAATTCCTAGGCTATAAAGCTTATAATATTCCCTAGAATCGATGTAATTCTAATATCGCTTGAATCCGAGCTATAAAACTCGAGTTTCCTTCGAAAACGATAACAAGCTTAGAGAGAATGGGAGAACGAGAGAGAGAGAGAGAGAGAGAGAGAGAGAGAGAGAGAGGAGAAGGAGAGGTTTGTGTTTTCTGAGTTAATGAACTCAACCTTAACCTTATATTCGAACGGTCCCAAATGACGAAAATTCCCCCACTCAACTCGCTTCTCTCTCAACACCCCATAAGGGAAAAAAGGCACTTTCACTCTCTAATCCCGCTCTATCCCAAATCTCCCCAAATAACTCCGCTAAATCCAGAATATTGTTATTTCTCCCAAAATACGATTCACGCTACAATGAATCCCAATGACTCTCCAGATCACCCAAAATACCCTTTGGCTTGCCCCTAGCTGGGTATTTCTCCCAGTTGTGACTGAACCTCTAACTTGCTCCCTAGGATCGTCTCATGTCGAATAACTCAAATATATCCACATAATGATGTGATCTCAATCAATATACATATATGTATATATATATATACAAATATGTCATCAACGGATCAAAATCACGAAAAATGCCATTCTAATAAGAAACGAGCCCACATGCATGCTTTATACACCTAAACATGCTAATATAGTCATTATAATATAACTCGTATGATCATGCATATAATCACGTAATACATGATTAAATCAATTATTGCCTATCTGGCCCCCTAATAAAGACACTAACCCTTATTAGATGAAAGAGTGAGAAATATGGACCATGATAAATGCTAATGGCATACCCAGGCGGTGGAGGGATGAGAAATATGGACCATGATAAATGCTAATGGCATACCCAGGCGGTGGAGGGATGAGAAATAGTCAAATAATAATAATAATAATAATAATAATAATAATAATAATAATAATAGATGAAAACGAATGACAAAAGAAAAAATGGAGGAAAAGACAGATGAAAAGAAAACTCATAAACTTGAAGAATAACGTGAATGGAGGAAATGGATGATCTTGAGGAAGAGAAAAAGAAAAGTTGATGAAGAAGACAAAGTATGAGTTCTTGGAAAGTTAATTCACGAATATGGATGATGGTATTTTTGTATATAATAATGATACCCCATATATATTTAGAGAGAAATAAAGGTAAAAACCACTCAAAAAGTTAACAATAAAAATTTCGATTTATATATATATATGGGTGCACTTTTAATGGTTACAACCCATGGATCATAATTATTAGTACCCATCTATGAGTAGTAACCATTGAGAAGTCTTCCATATATATATATACTAGATATAAGTAACGTGCAATATGCACATTTGCTTAGTTTTATTTATATAATTTATTAATTATTTTTATTAAATTTATATTAATGTCATATAAATTTCAAATAAATATTCTATTTTAATTAAATATTACTTGCTAGTTTAAAAAAAAAACAATTTGTTGTTAATTGACAGTAGATTATATTATATGTTTAATATGATATTATTCTAATAAGTGAGTTTAAGTTTAATTAAATTTTATTTAAGTTATAAAACATATGATTTTATTATTTTTAAATAAGTATCATTGTAAAATATCTCAAAAATATCCTATTTTAATTTGTTTAATTATTTATTATTTTTAAATAATTAATGTTGTAAAATATCTAAAAAAATATCCTATTTTATTTTGTTTAATTATTTATTTTGTTTAAATAATTTTCATTGTAAAATATCTCAAAAATATCATATTTTAATTTTTTTAATTAATTATTTAAGTATAAATGTTTACAAACTACAGTTAAATATAAGAATATTCTGTTAAATATAATAATATTCTGTTAAAGTTAATATTAAAAAATTAAAAAACAGTTAAAACTAAGAATTTCCGTTATATACACACTTATTATATAGAAGAGATATTTAAAAAATTTCCAATATTCCGTAAATAATACTCAAAATAAAAACAAAATAATATATGAAAAAACATAGATAAAATAAAAAAGGAAAAATTTACTTAATTTGTAAAGTTTATAATAAAGAGAGTTTTTATATTTATAGAGAAAAAATAATTACATAAAATAAGGTCGATTTCCCTTGATTTTTTTTTATTTTTTTGTGTGAATGTCGTATACTTTACAAGTGTGAGCATATTGATATGCTTTGTTTGAGTATTTTGGAATGGGTATGTTGAATATCAAGTGTGAGTTTTTGCTTTGTTTTTTTGATGTTGCTCGACGGTTCGATGGGGGGTTCGATGGGCATCGTTGGGGGTTTTGATGGACATCGATGGGTAGGGATTTAGGGGGTTCAATGCATACTCGATGGTTGTTAGAAGGCACTCGATGCATGCTCGATTGGGTTTGATAGATTAGGTCATTGGGGGTTTTAGGTTTATGCTTCTGTGATTTGATGCATGCTCGATTGTGGTTCGATGCATGCTCGATGGTCATTTGATGCATGCTCGATTGGGTTCAATAGGGTAGGCCCATGGATTGGGTTCTAGGTTTAAACCTAACAAATTAGATGCATGCTTGATGGGGGTTCGAGGCATGCTCGATGGATTGAGTTTTATGTTGGGTTCGATGCATGCTCGATGGATTGGGTTTTATGTTGGATTCGATGGTGGTTCGATGCATGCTCTAGGGTTGTTCAATATGGTGGGTCTTAGGGGTTCTAGGAGCGGGTTCGATGGTGATTCGATGCATGCTTGAGGGATGTTCGATGGGGTAGTTTTTTTTATGGAAATGTCTAGTTCGATAGGGGTTCGATGGGTACTCGATAGTGGTTCGATGGTTGCATGTATGTTTATTGATGGATTTTTCATGCGACTTTGTTTCACTGTATTATTTTTATTTTTATTTTTTGCAGATGCCAAAGTTTCTTTTTCCCTTGACAGATCACTTTCCTGGTCGAGTCACATATAGGGGTAATGGTTACTTTAAAACAATCAAGGACAAGTTTGAGGAGCTCGGGTTGATAGAAAGGGTGAAGGAATCCCCTTTCAGGCAATTTTTTGTGGTTGAGAAGTTAGAATTCTCTACATCTCTCATACATCAATTAATGTTGCGCAAGATCCAGTGCAACACAGAGGATGAGTTTCATTTTCATTTGGGATCTAAACCCTGTAGATTTGGTAGAGGCAAGTTTGCTTTGGTTACGGGGTTGAACTTCAGTGTCAGGCCATCTGAGACTGATTTAAAGAAACACTTGACTAGTGACCGCTTAATCAAGGAGTACTTTAATGATGAAGAAACGGTGAAGATAATGCATTTGGAGGCTGCTTTAAAAAACTGCAATGTAGTTGAAGATGCCTACAAGTTGGGCCTATGTTTCTTTGTTGAGGGGGTTTTTCTTGCACGAGAGGGCAAGTTAAATGTTTGGATAGATTCGCTGAAGATGGTGGAGGACACTTAGTACTTCTTTACTTACCCATGGGGGAAGGTGTCTTTTAACAAGCTTATGGATGCATGTCAAAAAGACATGCATCATCAGAAGAGGAACTATGAGAAGAAGAAGGAAGTTAAGGGGAAACAGAAAGAAGCAAAATACAGTTTGTATGGTTATGTCCCTGCATGCAGTATTGGGCATACGAGGCCATCTAGCAGTTTGCACGCGAGTATGGTATTAACCATGGAAACCAGTTTCCGAGGATGCTTAGTTGGTCGAGCAATAAGGAGCGTCCTATTTCGAAGGCCGACCTTGCACCGATGTTCAAGAAGACGAGTGTAAGTTCTTCTATATTATGCCAAACTACATTATTCTTTGGTGGTTTCAAACTAACTTAATGCTTTGTATTAATGCAGTTGATTGTGTTGTCCATGTTGCATCCCCGCCCTTCGGAGATAGATTATTATAGCGCTTTGACTGAGGGTGATGCTCCCTTGTATCCTGGGTTGGGCCAAGAAGAAGAGGTAGAAACTCCCACTGATTTTGAGAAGGTGGCGGAGATAGTTGCTGAGGTTGCGAAGGCAGCCAATATTTTTGTTGATGGCTCTGATGATGAGGATACCCCAGTCCCCATCGGCCCTGGCCCCATCGGTACACCCCAGTCCTGATCAACCTGATTTACGGGAGGTGTTGTGTAACGACCCAAATTCGCTAATAAGGCTTAAGGGCCTTGATTAGTGTGCCAGGAGAGCATTAATGGAATAATTGTGATTTAATGAGTAATTATATGTCTAATAATGTTTATATGATACTTGATTATATTATGTGGTAATATGATATGTGATGTATGTGAGAACCACATTATTATGTGGACAGGTTCGCTGAGCACGACTCAAGACGGTTCTAGGGTCAGTTAAAGGGGAAAAGTCACAACGGGGCTTAAGATATGACTTTGGACAAGTCGGGGGTACTTTTAGATAGCGGATAGCAATTTGGGTTATCGGGACATGAAAATAAATATATGGAGATATATTTGAGGTTAGGATGTCTAGGCTGGAATATTGGGGGATTTTACCATTTTGGCCTCGGGGATGGTTCCGGCACCCCGAACCTCGGGATTAACTTAATATGTGGGATAGACTTAAGGAAGCCTTTAGAAGAAAAACACAAACCGACTTAAACTTAGCCTTAGCTTTCTCTTTCACGCTCAAGGAAAACCAAGGAAAGGAAACACAGAAAAAACTAAGGGAAACTAGCTGGAAATTTTAGAATTTGTGGTGAGGATTTGGAGGTTTAGCTTAGGGAAAATCAAGGAACTCAAGCAGGGATTAAGGTAAGCATTTAACTCTATTTGTTCTATGGTTGAATTCTGAGTTCTAGCTAGGTTTTAGTTAAGCGCTGAAACAAGTATAGTTTTGATGTTCTAAGGTAAAATTAAGAGGGAAAACTTGGGAGCTTAGCTTGTTCATAGCTTGGTGAAGTGATTCTACAGCAAAGGTAAGTCTCAACTCCAGGTTTAGAAGTTTTAAATTGAGTTTGAGTGGCTAGTTTGAGTGTTCATAGCACTTGGGTTTCAGAAATTGAAATGAGGAGATTAGAGTGTGCTAGGTTGTGTTTTCTTGGGAATTATGTTGCTTTAATCATGTTAAAGGTGTTGGATTTGTTGGGTGTTGAAGTAGGGAGCTTAAGAGTGGTTATGGCTAAGGTTTTGAGCTTTGAAATGGTGTAAAATCTGGGTTCGAAGGGGAGGGCCACGGCTCTGTTCTAGAGCGCTGCGACCCTAGCATACAAAGAAGCCAAGGAGGGCTCGACCAAGGGGGCGCGCCGCGGCGCCCAAGGCAAGGGCCGCGGCGCGTGTGTGGTTCAGTATGGGAGTAGGTTCTGTTTTGGGGAAGGGCCGCGGCTAGGCTTTGGGGGCCGCAGCTAGGCTTTGGGGGCCGCAGCCCTTGGTTGCACACTTGAGATTTTGAGGGTTTTAAGCACGGGAGAGTGTTCTAGTGTGCTCGGGTTTGGTTTCACCACCGTGCTTGGTGGAATTTGATATCCCGGGAGTTAGTTTTATAACTGGAACCTATGTTTGAGTATTTATGGTACCCTATACTTTGGTTGTGGCTAGGTGATAAAAGCTTAGGCTCGGGAACAGATCGTGCTTGAGGGGCGTTGCTCATAATTCTATAACCGTACAGACTAATGGTAAGAAAATTGCACCTGGTTGAATATATGTGACGGGACTAAGGGCTCCCTATTGTAGATGCTTGAAAAGATGGTATTATGCCATGCAAGCCATTTAGTGAACCAACGGCCTAAGGGTGCCAAGGGTCTCACTAGCGCACAGGGCGCGGCACGGCCACTGGTAGCCGAGGGCAGCTTATTATGCACTGAGCTCGGTTTAGGCGGGCCGGAGTCAGTGGGTTAAACAGAGGGTGCGGCCTAAGTCGGCGGCCCTGAATATTATGTGATATGAATATTATATGTGATAGAATGTGTCTTGTATTGGTTTGTATATGCTGAATATCTGTTGAGGATTATCTGATGAGAATACATGCTTACTGAACTGTTTGTCTGTTATCATTGTTTGAGTTATCTATGATGTTTTCTTGCTGGGCCTTGGCTCACGGGTGCTACGTGGTGCAGGTAAAGGCAAGGGCAAGTTAGATCAGCCCTGACTGGAGAGCTCAGCGAGCAGAATGTATATAGCCAGGTGCTCGGTCGCCATGGTTGAGGTCTAGGCAAGGACATGGAACCTGGAGTTTGTCTGCTTTGCCTTAGTATGGCTAGTGGATACACTTGTACTTTTGGGAGTCTGTAAACTTATTCTAATTTTGTTATCATATGGGATCCCATGTTTACTACAGTTTAAATGTATGAAATAAGTCTTTTGAGACCAAAACCTTTTTAACCTTAGATCTTACATGTTTAGTAACACGTTTTCAAAATAATGACTTGATTAGCAAGTCCTGCACCTTTATAAGTACATAGTGTAACGGTCTTGGCTATCCAGGGCATTACATGTTGGAGAGGTTGGAGCGAGTCGAGAGTTGTCAGGATACCATCCTACAGAACCAGGCGGTCATCATGGATGTTGTTAATAAGATCTTGACATTTGTACAAGATCTTCACAGAGACACAACGAAGAATGATTTTGATTCCGACTTACTTGACCTCCTAGATGATTTTGTCGTACATGACATAGGCACTCCTCCCCCAATAGTACTCACAGCAAATCCTAAGACCCCAGGTGTTGCTATTATAGAACCTGGGGATGTTGTTGGTGTAGAGTTGCCAAGAGGAAAAGACGCAAACCTAAGAAATTTGAAGACTACACCGACCCAAACAGGAAGAAAGCTTGTGTGGATGCGATTGATGATGTGCCATTAGTCCTCGACCCTCTAAAGAAGCCACTTGCTACATAGTACAGGACTGTCGGAAAGTGGTTGCTTGGAGATATTCCCAACAAGACGAAGAGGGATGTCCAAACTGGTGTGTATGGTCCGAGTTGGTTTCTGATGATGAAGACACCACAGTTTTGGATCGATGATGGGGTACGTAATTTTATTAATATATTTTATCTGGTATAAACATTGGGTTTGATAGGGTTCGATGTGGATTCGATAGGGGCTCGATGTTGGTTCGATAGGGGTTCGATGTGGATTCGATGGGGAGAGGCAGGTGTTTGGTTCTAGTAGCTTTAAATGGGGTTCAATAGGGGTTTGATGGGGTTTCGATGGGTAGAGGCAGATGGTTTGGTTCTAGTAGCTTTAAATTGAGGTCGATGGGGTTCGATGTTGGTTCGATAAGGTTTGATGTTGGTTCGATAGTGGTTCGATGGGTAGAGGCAGATGGTTTAATTCTAGTAGCTTTAAATGGGGTTCGATAGGGGTTTGATGTGAATTCGATGGGGAGAGGCAGGTGTTTGGTTCTAGTAGCTTTAAATGGGGTTCGATATGGTTTGGTTCTAGTAGCTTTAAATTGAGGTCGATGGGGTTCGATGTTGGTTCGATAGGGGTTCGATGGGTATAGGCAGATGGTTTAACAATTGTTTCCTATCATTTTTGCAGCATATCGATGCGGCCAAGCATATGCTACGTAGGCATCGACAGTTCTATCCCAGGGCGTATCGGCAAGATGCTGTTGTGATGAATATTATGTTCTCACAAGTGGTACCAGCCCGTTATGATGCAAATCAGAATGCCAAGGACGCAGATAAGAAAATGTTTTTGTGGGATTCAGATGTGATGTCAATGATTATGGGAATTGACAATCAATTTCTGGCGTTGTGGAAGGGAGCAGACACTATATATTGGTGCCAAAACTACCTTCAAGCGCATTGGTTTGCAGTTGAAGCCTCCATTTCTACTTGGACTCTGAATGTTTATGATTCAGATGTGACAGTGATAAGTGATAAACAACTGCAATCCTTTATGAAGTCATGGTCTACTTTGTTCCCATCGCTGTTATTGCAATCACAACTTTTCAAGGACGACCCTCAGTTGACGATTCCACCTGGAGCTAAAAGATGCAAAGAGTTCAATGTGCACCGCATGCCAGTTGATTCAGTACCCCAAACCAAAGTCAGGTAATCAAAATTCTAGTTTTTATTCAAGTTTTTTAAATTAAATTCTATGTTGATTTTGTTACTAATGCAGTTTATGTTTCGTTCGCAGTGGAGATTGTGGTGTGTACGCCATCAAGCACATCGAGCACTTATTGGGTAGGCTACCACTTCATACGATCTGCGATGACAACATGCAGTTGTTCAGAAAAAAATGGACAGTTGACTTATGGTATCAGAATGTTAGACATTGAACATTCTCTTCTTGTTATATTTCTTTGCTTAAAATTTAAGTTATTAAAAAAAATTGTGTATCGAGCATGCAAATCATTAACGACAATTAACAGTAAAAGTCTAAGTGACCAAAATTCATCAACAACAATAAAAAACAAAAAAAATAACCTGACCAATCAAGTTTAAATAAAATACAACAAAAATTATACTCAAAGTCGAGCTTTGCATGAGGACTTGTTGTGGCCACGACCACCACATCTACTGCACTTACGCATTTTCACATCTTTTTCCCCGCCGGATGGCCAACGGTTTGTCCTTGGTCTTCCTAGCTTTGGCTTCTTTGGACGACCAACTTGTTGTTTCTCTATGGGTACTCCAACTACCATATTCTTAATGTCATCTGGAAGTATCCAGTCATCCTCGTTCCCAGTTGGGTAAATGGTTTCTTTGTACGAATTCCTCCATGACTCAATGGTGTAAAATGGTGAAGACAAAGAGTAAAGGTTCACCCCACGCTCTATAGCTACTGCAGCTGCATGGGGACAAGGTGTGCCTATGAGCTGGAATACCCCACATGAGCATGATTTCGTCATCAAATTCACCTCAGCATTGCTGTCTTCACCAGTTACATGAAATCGAATTGGCCAAGGGCATAGACATTCATGAACCTTCCTTTGTGAGCATTGTTCGATACATCTTCCTCCATCAGGGTGGATAGTTTGGTGGTAGTCTTCTCTGTCACGCTACGTCGTTCAGAAAACCAAGACTGTAGAGTGAACCGAATGAATTCCAAAACAAATGTAACTAGAAAGGTTCTTGCATCCTTGGTCTTGTTGTTGAAGCTTTCAACGTAGTTGCTTGTCATTATATTGTATCGTTTTCCAGGAAAGAAAGGACGAGACCACTTATCGAAACCAATTCCCTCCAAATAGGCAGCTATGGGAGGATCCATTCGCTTAATATTTTCAAAATGCTTTAGAAATTCGGTCTTCTTCCATGCATAGGTTGCTGCCCACATCTCACTGTGATAGTGATCAGTCTTAAACTTAGCTTTCACATTCATACTAATGTGATGGTAGCATGCGCCGTGGTAGGCATTAGGAAAGACAGCCTCTAGAGCATGAATAATACTAGCATGCCTATCTGACACGAAAGCCAAGTCATCAACGTCCCCAATGGCTTCCTTCAACTTCGTCATGAAATATTTCCACGAGTTGTGGTTCTCACTATCCACCAACCCGAACGCAATTGAATATAAATGACTATTTGCATCCAAAGCAACGACACATAGCATATGGCCACCGTACTTGTTCTTTAGGAACATGCCATCCACACATATCACAGGTTGACAAAATCTGAATCCTTTCCTACAAAATCCAAGGGAAAAGAAGCAATATAGGAAACGACCATCTTCAGTGACAAAATCAGTAATTGTACCTGGATTCTTTTGCTGCTACATGTGCAAGTAGGATGGCAACTTGCAATACGAATCTTCATATGTCCCCCTAACATATGTAAGTGCCTTCTCTCTACATCTCCATGCCTTTTCATAACTCATATCAATACCGAAATTTTTCTTCATATCCTCCTTTATGTTTTTTTCCATGTAACTGATCCCATCAATTGCGTATTTTTTCTTTATGAGGTGTCCAATGACCCATGGTGCAGCTTGACGATGACCTTTTTGTCGCACTTCTAGTGAGCATGTGTGTACGCTCTTGTATACCGTGATCTCAAACATGGGGGACATTGGTAGTTTTTTCCCTCTTAGTCTCCAACAACAGTCAGGATCTTTGCATGTGATATACCACACGTCAGTACCAGAATTTTTCACCATATACTCAAAGTTATTCTTCATTGCAAATAGAGCAGCTTTGGTTTTTAAATCAATCTTGTCCTCAAAAGTCTTCCCAACATATATTTCTCCCATTCGTGCACCAGATGATGAGGAATGGGTTTTAACAGATGCCTCAATACCTTCTTTTGTAAACATTGGGGCACTCCATCTGGTGTGATCTTCTCTTGATACAACTGTCTCCCTCCACCTAGTGTTATCTTCTGTCCTAGCAGGTTGATTACTGCTTCTGGCAGGTGTTCGGTGTCCTTGAGTTGGGAGGTGTGCCTGTGCAAGAGGCAGTCCTGACTCTTCTTCTACTTGTTGGGCTTGGGAGATGTCTAACTCCTCATATGAAACATATGCGATATAATACGAGTCATCCTCGGAACCATCATCATTATCTTTAAAGCAATTACCAACTGAATCATCATTCACATAGGGATTGTACTCATATGCCTCAAGCACACCTGTGGGACCTCCTTGTGGTATACCAAGCTGAACAGTAGCCATCAGATCAGTAACTGGAACAAAAGTGCCCACCTCGCTAAGATGCTTGTAACTGCTACCTGCAGGAGATGGATCGACATTGGTCGTGTCTTTTTTGTTCACACTAGGAGAAGGATCTGATATGACATTCTTCTTAACTGGAGTCACACATAAGACTATCCGTTCTTTAAAGCTTATTCCTAAGAATACACGAACTTGACGATCATTCCTCAATTGAACCGGTGCAAATGGTTGGTCGCCACATACGTATGGCACCTCGAGTTTCAATTCATACACCTGAAATGTCTCGTGTAGTATGTCAAGTAGTTGCAAGTAAGTGACATCATTCTCTACTGGTATCACTTCACCTTCAGCATCCTTAAAATACCATTTCCTACCAGCTGTTTCCCAAACACCGTTGTGAGAAACAAAGACGTAAACAATAGAACCGGAAATAAAAAAAAGAACACAAATACAATCAGATGAAAAACTAGAAAAAAAAAATCAACAAGCATGCGTCGAGGATGCCATCGAGTATGAATCGTGAGAATGCACATGACCATCGAGCCATCATTGAGTAGGAATCTAATAACCATCGATCATGCATGAAATAGTTAGAATGCACATTTACATCGAGCTTGCATCAAGAAGGTATCGAGTAACCATTGAGCAAACATGCAACCATAAAAAATCATGGGCCATCGAGCATACATCGAGTAGGCATCGAGCCTCCATTGAGCATGCACAAAATGGTGAGAATGCACATTACCATCGAGCTTGCATCGAGCAAGTATCGAGAAAGCATGCAACCGTAAAAAATGATGTGCCATCGAGCCTGCATCGAGCATCCATCGAACATGCACGAAATAGTGAGAATGCACATTACCATCGAGCTTGCATCGAGTAGGTATCGAGTAACAATCGAGCACAACATGCAACCGTAAACAATGATGTGCCATCGAGCCTGCATCGAGCAGGCATCGAGCAAGCATGAAATAGTGAGAATGCACATTACCATCGAGCTTGCATCGAGTAGGTATCAAGTAACCATTGAGCACAACATGCAACCGTAAAAAATGATGTGCCATCGAGCCTGCATCAAGCAGGCATCGAGCATCCATCGAGCATGCATGAAATAGTGAGAATGCACATTACCATTGAGCACCCAACGAGTATGTATCGAGTAACCATCAAGCACAACATGCAACCGTAAAAAATGATGTGCCAATGAGCCTGCATCGAGCAGGCATGGAGCAACCATCGAGCACAACTCAAACCCAGAAAAATTCTAGAAAACGTTGATCGACAAAAAAAAAACCAAAAATATGTGCAAATATTGCTCAGATCTATTCAAAATGCCCAAAAGGTTTAAAGGAAACATCACTAATCCAAGTATTTAAGAAAAAATTTCTTACCCATAAGATTTTTCTCCAAGATTCCTCAACCCTTACTTTGGTCTTTATTTCTACGAATGACTTCCTTCGTACGGGGTTGCTCGACTTTTGGTAGTGCAGGGATCTCTACCGTGGTGCTCTTAGTGGATGTGTGAGGTGAGGTGAGGGAAAGAGAGTGAGGAAGAAACGAGAAGAAGGAAGAGAAGAGGGAAGAGAGGAGTGAAGAGAGGAGAGAGTTGTGATAGGGGTATTTTCGGTATGCTAAAATGAATTGGCATCATTTTGAAATGATAAAAAGGCCTAGCATTATTTTGAATTACACTACCCCATTAAGCATACAAACTCAAATTTCCCTTAACAATTTAATATTTTATTCTGAATATTTTAATATTACGGTACATGTATATTAGTTTTGTTTAAATAGTTTTTATTTTAAAGTTATTTTGATTTTTTTTTTCATTTTTTATGAGTTGTTGAATGATATACCATACCACAATATATATATATATTGAGTTGAAAAATAATATGTCAACAAAACTTACCAAATTATTACTCAAAAATGTATGTACTATGCTAAAAAAAATTATACTACCATTAAAATGTATATACCATGATACAAAATTATATACTACTATTATGTATAATAAGATAGAAACTAAATATCATAAAAAAAAAATTGATATACCCACCACAAAAAACATATACACTAATTGGAAAATGATATACAAACAACCCATAAAAAACTTTAAAAAAATAATATAACTTTAAAATAAAAACTAATTAAACAAAACTAATATACATATACCACTATATTAAAGTCACGCACTCCTAAATAAATAAATAAAATGATAGAAATGGGCAATTTAAGCAATCAACAATGTAAAATAGTCATTTCTCTAAAAAAAATTAAAATGAGGACATTAACTTCTTGATGTCATTGTTTTGGGTTATTTACTATAATTTCTAAAAAAAAAAAAATTAAATATGGAAGATCCATAAAGTTAGAAAACCAATTACCATAAAAAGTTTAAAAAATCCATGCAAAAATATCGTCTTTCACCTATGTATATCGTTCTTCTTCTTCTGTAATGGTGGTTTGTCGGCCCCTCTCCCAGTCACTAGATAACATCGTTGTTCTACTACGACAGGTTGATCTTGTTTTCTTTCCAGATCTTGTTTTTTGTTTGTTTGTTTTCTTTTCAGAACTAAATAACATTGTTTTTTTCTTCTTCTACTTTAGCAATGGCCATATTTGGTTTTGTTTTTAGATTTGGATTTTTTTGTTTGTTATACTTGCTAAGTAACTAGTTACTATGACGATCTGGTTTTGTTTTCAGATCTGTGTTTCTTTTAGACCTAGCTGTAACCATCACGATGAGTTTAAGTTTTTCTTATTTTAATTTTTTAGACCTAAATAAGGAACCAGTTACCATATTCGATTGTGTCTTTTTTATTATTGATTTTTTTCCCCAGATATGGCTAAGTAACCAATTACCTTCTTCATGGTTGTTTTTAAATATGATTATTTTCATAACTAATTTGTTTTTTATATGTAGTTTTTTTTTTAAAGATTTGGCGAAGTAACCAGTTACCAATCAATTGTTATTTTGGCAGGGGTAACCATTACAACTTTCTTCTTCTTCTTCTTCTTCTTCTTAGATCTATTTTTTTATTTTTTCCTTTTCAGATTTCATTTTTTTTCTAGGTCTGGCTTAGCAACCAATTATCAATCAGTTGTTTTGATAGGGGTTACCGGTTATCACCTTATTATTATTATTAGATTTTTGTTTTTCGAACTAATTTTTTAATTCTATATTTGGCTTAGTAACTAGTTACAATTCTGTTGTTATTTTGATATGGGTAACCAATTATTACATTCTTATTATTATTCTTCTTCTTTAGTGGTTATATTATGATATTTTTTTTCCTTCAAATCTGAGAGTAATCAGTTACAATTCACTCAACTACTTGCATGACAGATACGAAGAGTCACTGTCTCATATATTTTAAAAAAATATAAAAAAGAAAAAAAAACTTTTTGTAAAATATGAATAATAAAAAATATTATAATTATATCAAAAATATATAATTTTAAAAAACATTGTGTAGCACACCAATTTTTATTTTATTTTATTAATTTCTGTGCATTATTTTATTATTAATTGTTAAGTGTTAGGAATTTACTTTTATTATTTGAATTGTTTGGTAGAAATTGTGAGAATTAAGATTGTTAATTGTTTTATAATGTGAGCTTTTAAGTTTTGGTTGTGTGCACCAAAGTGCATGGTTAGTAGAAATGCACCCCTATCACTTGTGTGTGTGTGTGTGCATGTGCATGTGCATGTATGCATGGTGAGCATGCCTTAGTTTCCCATACACCTTGTATTTCATTCTCTTCTATATTTAATTAATATTTATTTATTTAAAGATAAGGAAAATGAGATGTGAAGAAGGAATATTCTAGAAGTGTTTTGTACATGTTAGAAATGGGAAACCTAAAGTAGATAGAGAGTAGGCGTGAGAAGGAAGGGAAGGAGAGGGAATTCTTTTTTCCATTTATTTTTTGAAATTATATCAAATAAAGCTAAATAGGGTGAGAGAGAGAGAGAGAGAGAGGGAGAGAGAGAGAGAGAGAAGAGAGGTGTGTGGGAGTGTAAGAAGACAACTCTAGTTTCCATTTTTGGATTGTTGACATATCCATTTGATTTGTCACTATTATTCCAATTTGATTTAAATACAAAAATCAAGGGAATTAAATAAAATTGGAATTTCCCTTTCTCTCATTAGCTTAGGGTTGGCCACTAGGGTTAATATATAGAAGAGGAGAGAGGTTGTGAGCTCCCAAATTGTGGTTGCCGAACCCTAGAAGAAGAGAAGGAAAAGAAGAGAAAGGAAGAGAACTTGTATAGCATCTCAAATTTGCTAATAAGGCTTAGGGACTTGATTAGCATGTCGGGAGGACAATAATTTATTTAATTACGTTAATATGTGAATTTGACTATTATGTGATTAGAAATGCATGTTTAGGTGAATTAAATATGCATGTGGGCCCCATTTTGTTATTAGGGGCATATTTGTAATTTTAGCCCGTTGAGGGCGTAAATGCAATATTTGTGTATATTTTGATTGGTACCACAAGTGAGTGGTGATATATTTGTGATGCACGAACTGAGACAGTCCTAGGGAGCAGTTTAGCTAGACAGTCACAAGTGGGAATAACTAGTAGTTAGTGGTACTTTGGTAACTTGGGTAACCATAAGTAACTCTTGAGGATAGTTGATATATGTGGGAAATTAAGTGGGAATGTGGCATACTAATCAGCAAAGTAGTGATGAGAATAGTGTTTCAAAGCATGGGGAATCACAATAACCATCAGAACGTGTCTGGGGAACCGAAAGGGTAATGATTACTTGCTTTTTTGAAAAAGTAAGTACTGATAGATGTGACAGGTCAGTTGGATTGCTAGTCGAATAAGTTTATTAAATGTTGATCGCATTAAAATAAACTTGGGGGAAAAATGTTTACCAAAAAATCTTTGCTTGATGATGTGGCACAGTTGAGGTGCACATGAACAACATGTGAATATTTATTGATGAAGGTCTGGTCGACCAATGACCAGGAGATTAAAAGGAAATTGAGCTGCCCGATAGGCGCGTGGGACTTGCTGAGTAATAGGGAAGATGCTGTACTGACATATGCGACCAGATCTGCTCATAGGACCGAAGCCAGAATTCAAAGACGGTTATGAGTTAGAAATTTCTAGGATATTTGATTCTCTTTATATGTAAATATCATTATTTCTGTTATTATTAAAATATGCTTGTAGCACAAGTTAAGGATGGCCCATAGACCCATATGTACATCATGGAGCCTATAAATAGGACTCATGAGATTCATTTAGAGATACGTAATAATTTGTATTTAGAGAGAACAAGTGCTTCTATACATGATCTTTGTATTCTACTTTGGAGCTTGTGAAACTTAGTGAACCATAGTTCGCTAATCCCAGGTTATAGAATTTACATCAATAAAATCACTAAGTAGACATAGCTTATTACCAATCTCTGGGGCCAAACCACGATAAAATCTTTGTGTTGTTTTAATTCTTGTATTCAGTTTGATAATTCTTATCGTTTTTAGTGACTCTGTGTCGTTCACTAAATCGAGGGTCAACACAACATATATATAAATATACAATATATTTATATATGACATATAAATACATAAACATATGAATATTCAAGAACATGAACAATTAACTCTTGAAGCCTATCAATTGTCCTTGAGTCTTTTTCGTGTATTTATCGATCGTCCTATCCAAAAGCTTTAAGCACTCAAACCACGATATTCTAGAGTGTTCTATATGTAGGATTAGCTTATACAGGATCTTTATTTATTTTCATGTATATCTAATATTAAACAAATTAATACGAGATAGCCTAAAACATGTTTCTAAAATTGAATTCAAAGAGAAACAAAGAATAGAATACTTACAGTATACGCAACGGAATTAAAGAGTCCTTCCTTCAGTTTCTCTAACTCTTGTATCCTCTCTGTCGCAGAGTATTATCAAGAAACTGAACTGATCTTCTATTTTATTCACAATATTCCAATGTATCCTTAGAACCACCTAGACTAGTGTGGGAAATTCTCAATACATGAGATAGATACAAAGAGAAAAAGAGAAAATAACAAAGAGGCTTAGAAAAGGACTTGTGTTTAGAGATAGGACTAAAATACCGTTTTACCCCTCATTGTATTTTATCCTTAAAACACTTAGTTCCTTGTAAATGATATTTTAGTAAACTAATTTAATTACTGAAATGAGATCTCTATCATTTAGCACCTTGAACCAAACTAACAGGAAACCATCGTTTCACTTCTTCATCAGAAGCTATAGATGTTCATATCTATGATTAACACTCCCACTCAATTATACTACCGAGTTCCCAAGATGTAAGTATGGGCTAGTCCGTAGGGGAAGCTGGTAATGTATAAGTCAAAGAACTCAAATAATACAATCAATTGGAATACTAACCACTCAGAATTGAGATTGAATTGACCTATGATCAACTATATGATGTGACTAGAATAGATAATAATGGTATGTTTACTTATCTTATCAACTGTCCATATCAGTCCAGTCCGATGTAACAAATACATCCGATCTTATCTACTTTGCTAATGTTCTGGAAAGAACATAACACTGTAATGTGTAAGTAGATCATATCGTAAATTGGCAAATCAGTGTAAATCCAGTGCACTGACTAATCTTAGGACTAGCTTATTATGAACATATAATCATATTTATATTCCACTGTGATTACGTCACTATAAATAAGATTAGCTATATGCTCGGGATTTAATAGAAGTTTATATTAAACAAATAATCATGAAAATAAGACATGTGAGCAAAGTGATTAACCAAGTCAAAAAATGATTTCTATTATTTTATTGATAATAAAATGATATTACAAAGAATTTGGGTTTTAATTAGGGCATAAAACCCCATCAAACTCCCACTTGCACTAATTGAAACTAATGCCTTAATTCTACTAATCCCATCTCCTTGATATGCTTATCAAATGTAGCTTCTAGTAGTGTCTTTATAAACGGATCCGCAAGATTGTCTTCAGTTGCAATCTTCATAACCTTTACATCTCCCCTGGCCACATATTCTCGAATAATGTGATACTTCCTTTCTATATACTTACTCCTCTTGTGACTTCGAGGTTCTTTTGAGTTGGCTATCGCTCCTGTATTGTCACAAAACAACACAAGGAGTTTATTCATTTCTGGAATAACACCAAGATCCGAATAGAACTTCTTTAGCCAGACTATTTCCTTAGCTGCTTCTGACGCGGCTATGTACTCAACCTCCATGGTGGAATATGAGATTGCAGACTGCTTTACGCTTCTCCAAATCACAGCTCCACCCCCAAGAGTAAACACCATTCCAGAAGTAGACTTTTTGTCATCGACATCAGTCTGAAAATCTGAATCGGTGTAGCCTACAGGGTTCAGAACACCACCCTTGTAGACTAACATATAATCCCTAGTCCGTCTCAAATACTTCAGGATATGCTTAACTGCTATCCAATGTTCCGGTCCTGGGTTTGACTGATACCTACTCACTACTCCCACTGCATAGGAGATATCTGGTCTAGTACACAACATGGCATACATCAGACTTCCAACTGCAAATGCGTAAGGAACTTTTCTCATTGCATCTTCCTCTTCAGGAGTCTGGGGAGACTGCTTCTTTGAAAGATGAACTCCATGGCGGGACGGTAGACGCCCTTTCTTGGAATTTTTCATTGAGAAACGTTCAAGCAATTTATCAATGTAAGCTGCTTGAGATAGAGCTAAAAGTTTGTTCTTTCTATCCCTGATGATCTGGATACCTATAACATAACTTGCTTCACCCAAATCCTTCATCTGGGATTGAGTGCTCAGCCAATTCTTCACATCTGATAATTTCTTAACATTGTTTCCAATGAGTAAGATATCATCTACATAAAGAACCAGGAATACCACTATTTGATTTTCCTTCAGTTGGTAAACACAGGGCTCATCAATATTTTGTTTAAAGCCATAGATTTTGATTATTTCATCAAACCTAAGATTCCAGGAACAAGAAGCTTGCTTAAGTCCATAGATGGACCTATTCAACTTGCAAACTTTTCCTTCTTGTCCAGATACTTTAAATCCTTCTGGCTGATCCATATAAATGACTTCGTCAAGTTTTCCATTAAGAAAAGCTGTCTTGACGTCCATTTGCCAGATCTCATAGTCGAGAGCGGCTGCTATGGATAGGAGGATGCGAATGGATTTGAGCATGGCTATCGGACTAAAAGTTTCCACGCCTTCTCTTTGGGTATAACCCTTTGCCACTAATCGAGCTTTATAAGTCTCGATATTTCCATCAACACCTCGTTTCTTCTTGTAGATCCACTTGCACCCAATGGCCCTAAAGTCACTAGGTGCTTCCAAAAGATCCCAGACGGAATTTGAGTACATGGACTCCATTTCCTATTTCATGACTTCGAGCCATAGTTCCTTTTCAGGGCTAGCCATTGCCTGTTTGAAAGACAATGGATCATCATCACTAGTGTCACCAACAACCATATTGGTTTCACCATCCAAACCATAGCGAACTGGGTTTCTAGAAACCCTCCCACTACGACGAGGCTCCGTGACTGTTTGCTCAGGAATAATGGTACTTTCTTCATTTAAATCAACTTGCGTCAGTTGTACATGAAGAGTGGGGATTTCATCATCGACTTGCGTTGATGACGATGGAACATTGGTTGGAGTCAATTCTTTAACCATCTCCTCTAAAACTACTAGGCTGCGAGGTTTAAAGTTTTGGACATAGTCATTTTCCAGAAAAGTAGCATTTGTAGAAGTAAACACTTTCTTTTCTGAATGACTATAGAAAAGTCCACCCCGAGTACCTTTAGGATAGCCAACAAACATGCAAACTTTAGTTTGTGGTTCTAGATTTCCCTCCTTTTTCCTCAGGACGTGAGCGGGACACCCCCAGATTCTATAATGGCGTAAACTAGGTTCACGACCATTCCAGCATTCTAAAGGTGTTTTGGGGATTGATTTTGATGGCACGACATTGAGAATGTCATTCGCGGTTTCAATTGCATGTCCCCAGAACGAAGTTGGTAGAGTTGAGTAACTAAACATGCATCTAACCATTTCCAATAAAGTTCTGTTCCAGCGTTCCGCTACACCATTTTGTTGCGGAGTACCTGGGGTAGTAAGTTGTGATAAAATCCCAAGTTCAGTTAAATGATCTTGGAACTACATATCCAAATATTCTCCACCCCTATCAGATCGTAAGATCTTGAACGTTTTACGTAATTGGTTCTGAGCCATTGCTAGGAATTCCTGAAACTTTGAAAATGTTTCTGATTTCCTATACAGTAGGTAAAGACATGAGTATCTAGAGTAATCGTCAATGAAAGTGATGAAATACTCAAAACCACCCTGGCTTGTACATTCAAAGGTCCACAAACATCTGAATGCACAAGACCAAGTGGTTCTTTGGCCCTATCACCCTTTGCAGAGAATTGACACTTGGTCAGTTTGCCTTCTAGACAAGATTCACAGACAGGTAATTCACCTAAGGTGAGTTCCCTCAAAGGTCCGTCCTTTGTAAGTCTTTGAATCCTATCATAGCCAATGTGACCCAGTCTCAAGTGCCATAAATATGTCATATTATTGTTATCGGTCTTTTGACATTTATTGGTCCTAGGTTTAGCTACTTTGAATAAATCATTATTAAGAGCGAGGGGTTCGTTAGGTCGCAGAATATAAAGCCTGTTTTCCAAACATGAAATACACAATTGTGATCCACTGAAAGAAATAGATATATTACAACTTGTGAAAGTCATAACAAATCGTTCTAATTGCAACATGGAAACTGAAATTAAATTTCTACTAAAATCCAGAATAAAAAATACATCTTTTAAAATTAAGTATTTATTTCCGAACTTCAGATGAGCTATTCCTCTAGCTTGGACCATAACGAACGCTCCGTTCCCAACTCTAAGCTTTCAGCCGCCTTCGTTCACTTCCTCCCACGATTCAAGAAGCTGTGAAGAGTTACAAACATTGTTAGTAGTTCCAGAATCAATAATCCAAACAGATTTATCATTCTCTAAAACACATGTTTCCAAGATAAATGAACTATAATCATTACCTTTGTTTTTCACTGCTAGAAACTTAGGGCAATCTCGTTTCTAATGCCCATTCTCTTTGCAGTGAAAGCACTTATCTTTACCTTTCTTGTTTTTCTTGTTCTTCCCCTTAAGCGTTTGTGCACTTGGTTGTGCACTCGTCTTTGCAGCCTTTGCAGGCTTGGCGTTATTTGTCCACCTTTCCTCTTGTTTCCAGCTTTCGAAGACGAAGCTTGGTTAGCTTCATCCTTAGCTAGATGAGCAGCAACATCAGTAGTCTTATTTTCACCTCCTTTACTAGGTCCACCCATGACAGGTTCAATAATCTGAATCTCGTTCATGAGTTGCGTTAGACCATAGTTGAGTTGAGCACAAACGTGCAGACACGGTGCCATCCGAGAATTTACAGTGCCATCACGAACATGCAGAGACGGTGCTATCCAAGCATTTACGGTACCATCACGAGCATTGACGGTGCCATCACTAACGTGCGGACACGGTGCTCGTTCTGGGGATTCCTCAATCATGAAGAATTCAAAGTTGTCACCAATCAACTCTATGTTGATATTCTGCTTCCAATTAAGGAAGTTTTCTCCATCGAAAGTTGAGAAAGGATGGGAGTAGACACAGACACTACTTAACTTAAAACTACAAATTATCAATAAAATATAAATCAATCACATTTGCTCAATAAAACTTCTATTCACACAAATTTCAAGAAATAGCACAACATATACAAAAATAAGTAAGATATGAGAAAAAAATACCAAAAACAATCATATCTCTATTTCTTTAGGTTTTTAACTAATCTATGATATCCTTGTCCCGGTTGGCGAGAGTAAAAAATACCACTAGTTAAATAAAGTCGTAAACTCATTTAATAATGGACACCACTATTAACAACCTACTATTTGGTCAAAATAAGAAAACAAAATCTCTTATTTTATGAGCTAGACCCACGGTTTCAATAATCATAGATTTAGTTCTAGTAGTCACTGTAGGGGTGAGTCTAGTAGAATTTGACCTATAATTATCTATCTTTCGAAATCTAACCTTGTCAAAATAACTAATGAACACCTTCCGTAGGGGGACGAATCAAAGCGCCTCGAGGCCCCATTAAGCTATTTGACTATGTTAAACCAACGGTGGAGATCAAATAAAATTCTTAAAATAAGTTCATTATAAAATTAAAAATAGTATTTTTATTATTTATTTTTAGAAAATTAATGACTATGGTTTTCCCAAAAAAAAATTAAACAGATTAAAATTTTTAAAACCAAAGTCCTATAATTTCTTATTAATTCTAAAGTGTCACATTGAAACAAATTCAATTAATTTAGAATTAATTTGTTGCTAATCAATATTTGAGTTTAACTAATATAATGAACATATACAATTAAGTCCAACTCAGGTAAATAGGCCTTAACAATTGGGCTTGTATGGAGGAGGGATGAGTCCAGTATGTCGTTCCCAATACAAAGGCACCCTATCTTCCATACAAGGTCCAAAAGACAGGAATTTAAACATTCGTTTTATTAATTGTTATTAATTGATTATGCCCACTATAGTCATGCAAAGCAAATGGGCATTCACAAGTGGAATCACCCAAAAGAGAGGAATTTAAACTTTACATTTTCTAATGGGCCCAAATAAAACCTATCATTTTATGAATATTTTATTTGGCAAAATACCATATATCTAACAAACATATGGGCCACTATATGCATCTAAGCCCAATTGCAAAAATACCACATATAGTGTAAACAAACATGTTATAATTGGAAGGGCCTAATCATGTTACTATATCAGCAATTCTATGAATTTATGCAAAAATACCACAATTTATTTCATTTGCAAAAATACCACAATTAATTATCTAGAATTTATAAAAAAAAATTCAAATTAATTAAATTTTTACAAAAAAATAAGTCAATTTAAATGAAATTTATCAACAATTAACAATAGTTAATTTAAATTTCATTTATCAACAATCAACTTGGTTTTATGTTAATTTGAAAAAAAATATTAATTTAATTTAAATAGGATTTATCAACAATTAACCAAAGTTAATTTAAATCGCATTTATTAAAAAAAAATATTTTATTAATTGGCTGAAAAAAATGATATTTTTCAAAATTTAACCAATTTTAAATTTTAAAATCAATATCTAAACTATTTCCACAAATATCTTGTGTTGTTACAACTATTATCTAATATTTTAACCATTTAAAAATAATAAAATAAAAATAGTTATAACAACCCTAAAATATCTCAAATAGTTAAGCAAATTCAAATATCCATAAAAATATCTAACTAACAATGTTCAAATTTTAAATAATTTAAATATTAAAAAACTATAGAATAAAAAGATATTTATATTTTCAAATAAAGATTTAATAAAAATATCAAGAATTTAAATGAAAATATCTTAAATATCTTATATCATAATTCTAATATTTAAATATATTAAAAGATTTAAAATTAAGTTGTTAGTCTATTTTTAAATTTGAATTTGAATTTTGTAGAAAATATCTAATTATTAAAATCCCAACAAATAAAAATATCTTATTTTTTTTAAGAAACAATTTTAAATACAAAATAAATCTGATATTTTTGGCTTTGATAATAAATAATTAATTTTCACAATTTTAATTTTCTTTATTTTTCAAAAAAAATAATTAAAAAATAATAATTCTGGATGAATAGTGCCCGTATCAAGGGTACTGTTCACCCATGTGCTTTGGCTGGTGTCGTGCGCGCGCACGGAGGGAAGCACGTAGGCGTGCGCGTGGGGCGCACGTAGGGCACAGGTGGGGCGCGCGCGCACTGGTGCGATGTGCGCATGCGTGTGCGCATGGGAGCCGGTGCAAATTTTTCCAAAAAAATTTTTTTGAGCAATTTTTCAAACCAAAACCATTTTCTAATTAATTTTTAACATGTTTTACACAAAATAAAGCATATATAAAAATTAATAGCATAGAAAACACAACAAAATAACCTAAAAATTGCTAAAATTCACATAAAATCAATATGCTTCATAAAAACATGAGAACCATCCCATTATTCAAACATATCAAATAATCCAATTTTAAACATGTTCATGCATTAAAATGAATATTACCAAAGTCTCTGAGGCCATTTGTAGGATTAGCTTATACATGATCTTTATTTATTTTCATGTATATCTAATATTAAACAAATTAATACGAGATAGCCAAAAACATGTTTCTAAAATTGAATTCAACGAGAAACAAAGAATAGAATACTTACAGTATACCCAGCGGAATTAAAGAGTCATTCCTTCAGTTTCTCTAACTCTTGTATCTTCTCTGTCACAGAGTATTATAAAGAAACCGAACCGATCTTCTATTTTCTTCACAATGTTCCAATGTATCCTTAGAACCACCTAGACTAGTGTGGGCAATTCTCAATACATGAGATAGATATAGAGAGAAGAAGAGAAAATAACAAAGAGGCTTAGAAAAGGACTTGTGTTTAGAGAGAATCTAAAACTATCAGAAAATCTGACTTGTGACTTATCAAACTTTTGTTTTGATTTCTCTCTAAGCACTCCTTTTACAGACTCAATTAGACCATTAAATTTAATTAAAAAATCAATAAAATAATAGCCATTTTGAAGCCCTAGGTCAAAATTATCATGGGCTATAGGCCCGTGAAATTTCCCATTTGATTATAAGCCTATTGGACTTAAAATCAAAGCCTGTATTATTTTCTATTGATTTAATTAATTAAATAATTATTTAAATCCTTTATCAAATTAATTATTTATAATTTTAACCTTGATTTAAATTTATTTATTAATTTAGATACCAATTTATCTTAAGTAATAAATCTACCATAAATTCTCTTTTCTTTTAAAAAATACACAACTCTGTGAAACTATCCAAAATTGACCTGGTCAACTTTGATAATTCTAATTGATGATTAAATCAATTAATTGAGACTATCTATATGATTTTATCCAAGGTACAATCGGGACCATGGGCCTATGAAATCAAGCTCCAATAAGTTATCATAAATCTAACAAATAAATTTACTAACTTATTAATTCATCGTGACTCCACTATAGACTTGGAATTGCACTCTTGAATTCATAGAACGCTCTATACCAAATATAGATACGCTATTAATTATCCATTGTTATAACCATAATTGTCACTCAATCATCTATAGATGGTCTACAATGAGATATGACTAAAATACCATTTTACCCCTCATTGTATTTTATCCTTAAAACACTTAGTTCCTTGTAAATGATATTTCAATAAACTAATTTAATTACTGAAATGAGATCTCTATCATTTAACACCTTGAACCAAACTAAAAGGAAACCATCATTTCACTTCTTTATCAGAAGCTATAGATGTTCATATCTATGATTAACACTCCCACTCAATTATACTACCGAGTTCCCAAGATGTAAGTATGGGCTAGTCCGTAGGGTAAGCTGGTAACGAACAAGTCAAAGAACTCAAATAATACAATCAGTTAGAATACTAACCACTCAGAATTGAGATTGAATTGACCTATGGTCAACTATATGATATGAATAGAATAGATAATAACAGTATGTTTACTTATCTTATCAACTGTCAATATCGGTCCAGTCCGATGTAACAAATACATCCGATCTTATCTACTTTGCTAATTTTCTGGAAAGAACATAACACTATAATGCGTAAGTAGATCATATCGTAGATTGGCAAGTCAGTGTAAATCCTATGCACTGACTAATCTTAGGACTAACTTATTTTGAACATATAATCATATTTATATTCCACTATGATTACGTCAATATAAATAAGATTAGCTATATGCTCGGGATTTAATAGAAGTTTATATTAAAAAAATAATCATGAAAATAAAACATGTGAGCAAAGTGATTAACCAAGTCAAAAAATGATTTCTATTCTTTTATTGATAATAAAATGAGATTACAAAGAATTTGAGTTTTAATTAGAGCATAAAACCCCATCACTATACACCTCAAGATGTGTGTGGGCACATAGAGAATATGAGTTTGCAATTTTAGGATTCACAAATATTTCTCAACAAATGAGAACTTGGATTATGGTCTGAGAATGGCTATTATAAAGAAGAAGAAGAAGAAGAAGAAGAAGAAGAAGAAGAAGAAACTTTTGTCTGACAAAAATTCTGAGAATTATTTTGAATTGTGTTGTTGTGTTTTTTCTTTTATTATTCTATTACATTATTATTCCTAATAATAATAGTAATATAAAAAATATCATAATGAGGATAGGAATTGATTTAGGTAAACTTACCAAATTTGAAAAAACTATTTTTAAATTATTAATTAATAAATAAATAAAATACAAACAACACTAATAACATATCAGTGCAGTTGGTACACGCATGACACATTCCTTGGACTATGTCATGTGTGTCCTGCTATATCCCTTTTTAGGAATATTACAATTTTCTTTTATTTATTTATTTAACTAAAATCATTCTCACGCAAAATAAGCTATTCATCTTTTTAAGGAAAATATGACAACCATATCTCAAAATTTAAATTTTAAATTCAAAATTCAAAATTCAAATTGACGATCATCATTATCATCATCTTTTAAAATTCAATAAATCAAAAACTATTTTTTGACTTACAAATTTTATTTTCTCCCACTCAAATAAAATAATTAATTTCAAAAATTTATTTATTTATTTATATATATGAATTTTGAAAATTTATATATTTAAATGTAGAGTCCAAGAACTTTACTTAGCTAGTTAGTTAGTAGTAGTAATAGTAATAGCTAGTAGTAGTTATAGTATGTTTATTACTGTGGATTTTGGTTCAAGCCGAGATTTAGTTAGAAACTCCTAGCAATAGTTATGGATTTTATAAGTTTAACTTATAGTTTAAGAATATTAATTATAACGTAATGTTTGATTAATGTTGCTGGTTATTAATATGATGATTATTATAACCTAAGGTTTAGATAGAGCCAATAAGATTATGACACGTGTCATATGCATGATTATTAAGGAATTATTATTTTAATGATAAAATAAGGGAAATATAAGGCTTAGTCTTCATCAGAATCTTTTAGGAGCATGACATTTATCACAATTTTATTTATTTGTGGATTAGGTTGTTATTTAGATAATTAAATAGAATTTTCGTAAATTTAGGGTTCCGACCTATTTTTGACCCAGTTATGTTACGAATTTCGAAAAATAGTATTTCTAAAAAGTTGTAGATAATTGAATTAACTTTCTAACGGTATGAAGAGAGTCTAAATCGGAGTCCTATAGCTTCAGATATATTGATTTTACTGCAGGGGAGTTTAGAGTTACGAGATTTAGGGAGTTAGAAGTTATGATTCTATTTGTTTTTATTATTTTTGTTTTAAAAATCAAGCTTTGAATCCTTAAATCTCTCTGAACAATTTTACCAATTTCTAAGCCTTTGGCTGAAGGATATTCAAATATTTTCAATTAAATTCATTATTTTTATTCAAAGCCAAAAAGAAGATTTTTATTCCTAGAACTCTATAAATAGGACCTAGCACCAATCTTTTTCATTCATTCTTCAAGCATTGATCAGAGCCTTCCATGTGCTAGTGAGACTATAGAGTGATAAACACTTGGATTGGGGTTATAAGCTTAATCATTATAAGCTTAATAAACACTTGGGAAGTAAGGTTATAGTGTATTTCGGTTTCGAGGTATAGTTTGTTCATAGAAGCATTCAAGGTATTCCTTATTCTAGTTCCTTTATGTATTGTTCTTATAGTTTTTCTACTCAAATCCTAACTCGTATTCTCTATTCTTGGTTAGGCATCTAAGATCTTGAACGTAAGATTCTTCTCGGTAAGTATATTCTCGGTGGTTTTTAGTTCATTCATCTCTTTCTTTTAGAATACTCACCTCTATATTAATGGTTTTTAGGAGTGTTCCAAAATCCCGAATTTGTTCTCATCATCCCAGTATATTGGTAAGGAAAATAGGATAGGATATTATGTGTTGTGCCATATGTTATCTTATGATTTATGTGTTATGTTAACTTATGATTTGTGTGATATGTATGTTTGTAGACTTGGGCATATGACCTGTACAACTAACAAGCCCCCATAAATTTATGGGCATATGACTTGCTTAGCCAGCAAGCCCCACAAATCTAATGGGCATATGACCTGTTTAGTTTATGGCACCCCAAGTAATAATGGCCATTATAGTATATGTGACATATGTTATGATATGTTTTAGTATATGTTGATATGAATTTTATGTATATGATTTATGTGTTAGATTTTCCTTGCTGGGCATTAGGCTCATTCCTTTATGTTTACATGTGCAGGAAAATAGTTATGGCGGCAGAAAGATTCTTGGCAGCTTGGGGATGTGTATTGAGGCAGGACGGAATCGGTGGATTGCGCGACCGATTCGAGGATGAAGTTTTTAAGTCTTTTAGTTATGATTTCTATGTATTATTTTTTTTCCGCACTTGATTTTGTAACCAATTTATTTAAGTTATATTTTGTTTTCAAAACAATGGGATCCCATATCCTAAATGAATTTTTATGTATTTAACCTTTACTTTACAATTTTTAAATAAAGTTATGGTTATTTCATATGTACGTTTTCTTAAGATTAGTATAGTAGTCATTAATGGTCCAAATTCTAGAATAGTTGGGTCGTTACAGTTGGTATCAGAGCAACGATCCATTCGCATGAAGTTCTCCTCGATACACACACTCAAAGCTTCGAATCTAACCGCCAATGTAAGTGTTTATGTTTTAGTTGTTTTGATTATGTGTTTAGTTAACGTTTTAGCCCTTATGTTTTTAGTTAAGAATATTTGTAAATTAGTTTATTTTTCATTATTTATTTTATTTATTATCTTTGAATTTATGATTGTACATAGTGAATTTTTTTTTCCAAATAAATATCATTGTTATTTTTGAATGACATGTATGAGTTTGATATTTTTACAATCATAATAAATAATAAATTTAATAAATAATGACCAAGTTCGGTGAGGGTGGATACAAATCAATGGACCGGGTTCTATATTGAGAGTTTAGGGGGCCATAGTAGTGGGAACGATTTTACTGATCCCAACCCTCCCTCAATATCGTTAACTTTGGAACAACGATGAGTTTCGAGCCTAAGAATTAAGTCATATAGGATGATTAGAAACACACTTAGTAAATTATAAAGATGGCTTATTTTTCTAAGTTTAGAAACAGACCATAATCATAAAGAAGGCTTACATAATTTTTTTCAGAATTCATAATTAATAGGTCCGAGTTATGTTTGCTTAGATTAAGTTTTGCCTTAGAGACTATTAGGATAAGTTCTAACATGTTCTCGACTGTTAGAACTTTGTTAAAGATGTCGCTCAGAAGATTTTCTCGCACCAACGGAAACGCCTCCAACGCTGCTCCGGTGAACAATGAAGCCCCTCTAGTTCGCAGAAGGGGAGTGCATGCTACTGCCAGCCGCAACGCGCCACCGCCACCAGCTGACAACACTGCGGAGATCGCTAGACTACGACAACAGGTGGAGGAATTACTGCAGCAACAACGACATCAAACTCAGACTCAGCCTCCACCTCAGTCGCAACCACTGCCTCAGTAGATGGCTTAAGTACCCCATCAAGTAGGTCCTTATGGGGAATGGCCAATGGCGAACTATGCGCCATACCCAGCTCAACACATGGAGCTAATCTATGAGCGGTTTCGTAAGCAACACGCTCCAAACTTTGAAGGGACAACAGACCCCTTTGAAGCAGAAGAATGGCTCAGAAATCTAGAGCCGATCCTAGTGCATATGAATCTCGGCAATGCAGACCGCATATCCTACGTTTTGTCTATGCTTAAGAAGGATGCTAGAATATGGTGGGACTTAGTTCAGCAGACTAACGATGTCGCCACCGTGATATGGACAAGATTTGTGAAGCTGTTCCACAAGAAGTATTACAACTCGGCAGTCATCACTACAAGGGTCGAGGAGTTCGCTAGTTTGAAGCAAGGCAACTTAACGGTAGTAGAATATGCTCGGCAGTTCGACAGAGTAGCCAGTTTGCACCAGAGTTAGTTCCAACTGACTTTATGAGGGTGACCAAGTTCGTTAGAGGACTTAGACCAAAGATTGAATTAGGGGTTAAGCTAGAAACACCGGGAAATACTACCTATGCCGATGTTCTAGAAACAACAATAGAAGTAGAAAGGCTTTAGGCGAACGTTAGTAAGGAGAAGGCTAGTAGGCCTGAGCCTAAACAGCAGGGTCAACCTCAAAATGGTCGGAACAACCACAACAACAGCTGTCAGCATAGCAATAGTAATAGTCATGGTCAGGAGAGAAGGCATCCTAATGATAAGCAGGCCAATGGTGATAAAAGAGCACTAACAAACAATGGAGGCAATAAGTCGGGTTATGTAGAATACCCGCAATGCTCTAAGGGCCAAAAGAAACATCTTGGGGAATGTCATGCAAACATCAACGGATGCTTCAACTGTGGTTAGGAAAGTCATCGAAAGAAGGAATGTCCATAGCTCAAGCAGAAGGAGAAGAGGGATTAAACGATGGTTCCAGACCAAAGTCTTTGCCTTGACCCTGGACCTATAATATCAAGCTCCAATAAATATTAGATTATTAATCAAAGCTTTTTGATTAAATAATCATATTTATTAATCTCATGATTACTCCACTATAAATATGAGATTGAACACTTGATAATTATAGACATATATTTACTACTAACTTTATTAAAGAAGAAAGTGTCCATTGATATAATCAATACATACAACATTAACCCTCTATTAATGGTTCATAATTAAAAGGGAATAAAATTACCGTTTTACCCTTTTAGCTATATCTTGTTCCTAGAGTACCATTGACTTTACTAGTGAGGGTTGTGTCACAACAAGTTTGCGATGTGAGCACTCATAACCTTTTCAGTTCCAAAAGTCAACCCAATAGGGTAACCACTATTAAATCTATAAGAAGGTATATATTTTGTATCTGTTGAACTATGTCCCCATCCATATAAATCATTGAGTCCCCAAAACAATTGTTCTTAGCCTGATCATTTTGACAAACCTTAACGCATGAATCAAAGGATCAGATGAAATATATAGGAGATTATCACAACCTCGGGATTAAGATCATCGTGTATATGATCATCATTTGATGTGTTTGATTAATATTATGAAAACAATGTTTAAACAAGTATTAACAAATAACATCTAGTCCAGTTCTATATATCACTATATACAAAGTATTTTCACTAAAGTGTCCTACTACACTAGCGACCCAGAACTAGGCCACTTGTATTCATAATACTAGCGAACCGTACTAGCAGTAGTTAATCTAAAGATTCCATAACTTTATTTTACTACGAAATGTTTTAAGTTTATTATCTTAATCTCATACCAATATGATATTAAGACCACATAGATAATCTTTAGAATTTTCTGATATTTACTTAATATTACCAACATAATATCGGACATAGTCTATATATATATAATAATTCAATTCAATTATTTATTTCATTTAAAACATTTTCAACTACATTTGCTTTAAGAGCACTATTCCTTACAACCCTTGCTTTATGTGTGGGGAAAATGGTCATTATGCTAGAGAGTGTAGGCATAGAAAAGATCAACAAGGATCAAAGGTGAATGCAACTCAAGACGAGAATATAGTTGCTGCCCTTAGTGAGGTGAATGCACTCTAAGGCAAGGTGAAAGGTTGGTGGTACGACACATGTGTCTGCATCCATGTCACCTATGACAAGTCATTGTTCAAGACCTTTGAAGAGTCAATGGGCAATCATGAGATTCAAATGGGCAATGAGGGCAAATCCAATGTACTTGGCAAAGGTACCATTGAATTATTTTACCTCCGAAAAGAAAGTCACATTAGTGAATGTACTTTATGTTCTTGAAATGAGTTGAAGTTTGGTAAGTGTAGATTTGCTTGGAAAGCCCGACATTAAGGCCGTTTTTGAGTCTGGTAGACTTATTCTTACCAAGTCCAATGTATTTTTGGGAAAGGGTTACTCTTGTGAGGGCATCGTTATGTTGTGCACCAATGATGTAACTTTCAATGTTATCAATGAAAATGCTAATTCCGCTTATATTGTTGAGTATGATTCTTTATTTTTATGGCATCTTAGACTATCTCATATAGATTTTCAACCATGAAAAGAGTAGTAAAATGTGGTATGATTGCATGCAACATTAAAAACTATGGAAAATGTGAAACATGCGTTGAAGAAAAAATGATAAAGAAACCATTTCCTATTGTAGAAAGATCATCTAATTTACTTGATTTAATCCATAGTGATCTTTGTGAATTAAATTGAGACAGTCAGAATCTTGTGATCTGCAGGGGGAAAGACCGGGTAAAAGCTGTGCAATCTCACACTGCCTGGGGAAGGTCAAGTGTGATGATTCTAAGACTGTGTAGGTATGGAACTACATAGTTGAAAATGGCTTAAATTGATTTATGGGTACTACCTATGCCAACAAGATGCATCTTCTTTTCGGTAGCTCATCACTTGAGAACTCCAAAGTTAAGCGTGCTTGACTTGGAGTAGCCTCATTATGGGTGACTTCCTGGGAAGTTTTCCCAGGAAGCGTGCGAGTGTATACAAAGCACGCTTAATAGACTCATGTTGGTTTGCAGGGCCAGTTGTCATTTTAGGAAGCAGCCATAGTGATGTGGGGCGTTACATAAATGATGTTTTAACTAGAGGTGGTTAAATGTATTTTCTTACTTTTATAGATGATTTTAGTAGATATACCTATGTGTTTCTTTTAAAGCATAAAGATGAGACTTTTGATGCTTTTAAAGTTTATAAATTTGAAGTTGAAAATAAACTAATAAAAAGATTATGGTGCTAAGAAGTGATAGAGGAGGTGAATACTTCTCTAATGAATTCAATGCATTTTGTGAAAAAATGGCATAATTCATGACTGCATCGCACCTTATACACCACAACACAATGGTGTTGCCAAAAGGAAAAATAAGACTTATCTAGAAATGATAAATTTAATGTTGGTGTTTTCTAAGTTGGACTTCATTTTATGGGGTGAAGCATTGTTAACCGCTTGTGACATTCTAAATCGAATACCGATGAAGAAAAATGAGATATCTCCATATGAGTTATGGAAAGGAAGAAAACCCAATACATGGTACTTCAAGGTGTGGGGTAGTCTTGCATATTTCAAGAAAAATGAACCTAATAGAACAAAGTTAGGTTCAAGAGCCATAAAGTGTGCTTTTGTTGGTTATGCCAACCATAATAAATCTTATAGGCTATTAGACCTATTATATGACAACAATTCTCAAGTTTCAAACTCTCTAGAGGACAATTTGCTATATGAGGAAAATTCTCAAGCATCTACTTCTAATAATAATTCTCAAGAGGAGAATTCTCAAAGAAATGTAGAGCAATCCATTGATCTTAGAAGAAGTCAAAGGGTTACAAAAGAGAAAAGTCTAGGATTGGATGAGATAGATTCTCAACGAATTTCATTCTACATGGTAGAAGAAAATAAAGAAGAAGTCATTAGGAAAATTCCAATTATACTTCTAGCTAATGATTCTACGACTTATAGAGAAGCCATGCAATATAGAGATAGTGCATTTTAGAAAGAAATCATCAATGATGAAATGGATTCCATTCTTTCCAATAAAACTTGGGAATTGGTAGACCTCCCACTGGGGTCTAAGTCAATTGGGCGTAAGTGGGTATTTAGGAAAATATACCACACTGACGGCACTATCCAAACCTTTAAAGCTAGACTGGTAGCTAAAGCGTTTAGGCAAAATGAGGGTATTAATTATTTCGATAACTATGCGCCTGCTGCAAGAACAACTTCTATAAGAATTTTTTTCGGTTTGGCTTCTATACATAGCTTGTATGTTCATCAAATGGATGGAAAGAAGATATTCCTTAATGTTGACCTCAATGAGGAGGTCTATATGGAACAACCCGAAGGGTTTGCCCTACCAAAATATGAACATAAAGTGTGTAGACTTATAAAATGTAACACCCTAAATTCTAGCTATAATTATAGAAAATAAAGATGTTGGAGAAATAAACGTAATAAATCGTAAAAAGTGTTGCCTTCTTTATTGATAATTTAAAATAAACATAACCCAAATTTAAGAAAAATAAATAATAATCTTTACAATAAAATTAAATTAAAACTAGGCAAAATTTAGTCATAAATTTCATAATTTCCCAAGAAAATAACACGCGGCTATACGGCCCACACATATTCACGTCAGTCTTGCTATTGGAAATCCGCTCGCCACTGGTCTTCTAAGGATACTTATTCTGCAAAAATAAAAGAAAGGAATGAGCTTCTAAGGCCAGTAAGAAAAATACACAGAAATTCATACAGAAATCAATCATAAACTCACAACAAATAATTTCACATGCAATATTATATTCATAACAGAAATCAAGGTCATAATCTATCCTATATCACCGTCCTACTAAAAATCACACATAGATCTAGATCATAAATTATATCATGCAATCATAACATTAGTCATAAACACATCATATATAACAAATCATATAATCACATAGTCATAACAGTCATGCCATCAGTTCATACAAGAGTTCATAACAAGGCTAATTTATACTAATCATACAAGATCAAAATATATCCTAGGTCATAGGTCATAATCATAGGTCATAGTCATACGTTATAATAACAAGACAGGTATAAGAAAAAGATAAGTGCTTATACAGAGGAGACAATTAAGCCCCAGACATAAGTCCGTCATACAATTTTGGCAACCGAGCCTACCAGACATCGCTTAGGTCCATCACACATTTCTGAACACCTTAGGTCCAGCCACACTTATCTTCTTTTTGTACCTGAAATGTTAGGGTCATACATATCACAAACTAGGTCATAAACTAAACTACCTAATTTTCCTTACCTTGAGTGTGGTGCACAAAAATGATACTTGAGTCCATTATATACTAATCCCGCTTAAAACCCTATTTCATAAACATAATACCATTATTAAAACATAAACTAATAGATTTGAAACTTAAACACAATCAAAACTTAACTATACCTCAACCTTGATCTTGAAGGAAAAACTCTAGATCCTTAAATACTTGCTAGTAGGGTTTTGACAATAAGAAAGATAACCTTGGTCGAGTGGCCTCTTTGGGTACTAGGGTTTCAAAGATATGAAGAGATGATGGTGATGGTGATTTTGGACTTAGGATTTGTGTTTTGATGGTGGTGCACTACAACAATATGGATGGAGAGAGAGAGAGAGTGTGTGTGTGAGGGTCTCAAGAAGAGCAAGAATGAATGAAAAAAATGAGAAGGAATAAGCTCTATTTATAAGCTCTCAAAAATCCTAATTTCATTCTAACTATAATCCAAATTTAAATTTAAATATAATAGAATCCTAACTTCTATAGAAATTATCTCTAAATTATCTTATTAATATTTTTATTAAATAATTGAGGAATAATCTAACATCAAACTACCTAGGAAAAATATCTCAACCTCTAACTACCTAAATCTCGTAACTCTGGACTTACTTGTAGTAAAATCAACATAACTAAACCTATATGAGTCAGATTTAAACAATATTTATATCGTTAGAAAGAAAATTCAATTATCTACAACTTTTTAGAAATACTATATTTCCAAAATCATAACATAACTGGGTCAAAAATGGGTCCAAAATTACAGTGCCTTATAGTTACGAAAATTCTATGTAATTATCTAAATAACAACCTAATCCACAAATATCCTAACTAACCATAAAATAACAAACTCTAATTCTCTAGGCTGATTTTTAATTTACTAGGCCCAAAATCTTATTGGGCTTTAGGGCTTTATGTAGACTTGATCCATAACAATTTTTAATAATACCATAATTAATTTATTCTTACACAGTCACCCATTTTCCCACAAATAAGGCTACTAATATCATAAAACTATAATAATTATAACCACTAAATATATAAAAAAAATTAAACCTTATTCTATCACCACAACTCAAGTTAAATTTATTCTATAAAATAAAGACAACCTATAATCACATAAATAAATAGGTTTAAGAGAAAGGTAACCTCAGTTACTACAATTCTCCCCTCCTTAAAAGAAATTTCGTCAGGGTTCCCTCATATCTTCCTCCAATTCCCATGTTGCCTCTCTTTCAGTGCTTTTGCTCCACAAGCTTTTAACTATAGGGATACTTTTGGACCTTAACTCCTTAGTTCCCCACTCTAGAACACGAACTGACCGTTCTTCATAACTAAAATCTTGTTTCAACTCTAGAGCATCGTAATCGAGCACATGGGATGGATCTGATACATACTTTCTCAACAAAGATATATGGAAAACATTATGCGTTTCAGCTAATGATTGTTGTAAAGACAAACAATATGTTATTTGCCCTACTTTGTCCAATACCTCAAAAAGGACCTATAAACTTCAGGCTTAACTTTCCTTTCTTTCGGAAACGCATAATCTCCTTCATCGGAGATACTTTGAGAAAGACTTGATTGCCTACTGAAAACTCAACGTTTCGCCTTTTAACGTCGGCATAGCTCTTCTGGCGACTTTGAGCGACAAACATTCTTTGTCTTATCTTTTCTATCGCTTACGGTTCTTCTCTTAGAGCTTCAGGTCCTGAATATCGTCTTTCACCAACGTTGTCCCAATGAAGTGGTGATTGGAACTTTCGTCCATATAGCATCTCATAAGGTGCCATGCCTATTGCGGCCTGATAACTGTTGTTGTAAGAGTACTCTATTAAGTTTAGATACTTGCTCCACAATCCTAAGAAGTCTAATGCACACGCCCTCAGCATATCTTCTAAAATTTGAATGGTACCCTCTGACTGACCATCGGTTTGAGGGTGAAACACCGTACTTAGCTTTAACTTCGTGCCCATGGAATGTTGTAGACTTTCCCAGAACTTTGAGGTAATAATTGATATTCTATCAGAGACTATCGTCTTTGGGACTCCATGTAATCTTACTATCTCTGCCGTAGAAAGCTCTTCATACTGCTCAGCGTTGTAAACTATTCTTACTGGCAAGTAGTGAGCAGATTTTGTGAGTCTATCTACTATCACCCAAATAGAGTCATGCTGCTTGGTGGTCCTTGGTAATCCCGTCATGAAGTCCATTGCTATATCTTCCCATTTCCATTCGGGAATCTCTAACGATTGTAATGTTCTAGTGGGTCTTTGATGTTCGACCTTAACTTGTTGGTATGTAAGACATTTTGCTACAAACTCTATTATGTCTTTCTTCATTCTTAGCCACTAGTACATTGTCTTGACATCGTTGTACATATTGGTCAATCTCGGATGAAGTGAATATGGAGGGGTGTGTGCTTCTCGCATGATACTTTCTCTTAATACGTCCTGATTCGGCACACACACTCGGTTTCTATATCATAGCCTACCTTACTTTGTTATCGAAAAATCAACATTTTCCTAGCTTTGTAGTGCAACCTTTTTCTTAAGAAGAAACTTGTCCTCTTATTGTTTCTCCTTAATTTCCTCCATAAATGTTGACTTCATTGTGAGATCAACTAATTGTCTTGTTATCAACTCGATTTTGGATTTCTTAATATCATCTTATAAGGGTTGTGTAATCCCCTTAAGTGTTGATATGCTACCATAACTTTGTCTACTTAGCGTGTCTACCACGACATTAGCCTTTCCCAGATGATACAAAATCTCACAATCATAGTCCTTAACTAGCTCCAGCCACCTTCGTTGCCTCATGTTGTGCTTCTTTTTCATAAAGAAGTACTTTAAACTCTTGTGGCATGTATAGATCTAACACTTCTCTCCGTACAGATAATGCCTCCAAATCTTTAGAGCGAAGACCACTGCTGCCAACTCCAAGTCATGGGTTGGGTACCTTTGTTCATACTCCTTTAGTTGTCTCGAGGCGTATGCAACCACCTTTCCGTCTTGCATCAAAACGCATCCAAGTCCTTTTTTTGACGCGTCACAATATACTACATACTTTCCCTTATCATTTGGGATGCATAAAACTGGGACTGTTATGAGCTTGTCCTTTAGCGTTTGGAAGCTTTCTTTGCACTTCTCCGTCCATAAAAATTTACTTTGCTTCCTTGTCAAATTTGTTAAGAGCGTAGCTTTTTATGAGAACCCTTAAAAAAATCGTCTGTAGTATCCTGCTAAGCCCAGAAAACTTCTCACTTCGGTGGCGCTCTTAGGCTTGGGCCAGTCTTTCACAACTTCTATCTTAAATGGGTCTACTTCTACGCCATTTTTGGATACGATGTGTCCTAAAAATTCCACCTTCTCTAGCCAAAATTTGCATTTCTTAAACTTGGTGTATAATTGGTGTTTCTTGAGCCTCTCTAACGTTAGTCGCAGGTGCCCTTCATGTTCTGCTTTTGTCTTTGAGTAGAGTAGTAGGTCGTTAATGAATACCACCATGATTTTATCCAAGTAATCCTGAAATACTTAGTTCATAATGTCCATGAACGCGGCTGGTGCGTTTGTCAATCCAAATGACATTACTAAGAACTCGTAATGCCCATATCGAGTCCTGAAAGCCATCATTCAGATATCCTCATCTCGTACTCTTAGTTAGTGATATCTTGACCGTAGATCTATCTTTGAGAACACCGTGGATCCTTACAATTGATCAAAAATATCGTTTATTCGACACAAATGATACTTGTTCTTGATCGTCACTTTGTTTAGCTCTCGATAATCTATGCACATCCTAATGCTCCCGTCGTTCTTCTTGACAAAAAGCACTGGTGCACCCCAAGGAGAAAAGCTTGGTCTAATGAAACCCTTGTCTAAAAGCTCTTTCAGTTGTATCTTTAATTCCTTAAGCTCCGTAGGTGCCATCCTATATGGATTTTCCGATATTGGTGTCATTTCTGGTGCCAACTCTATTTCGAACTCGATCTCCCTACATGGAGGTAATCCCGGTAAATCTTCTGGAAATACCTCGGGAAATTCGCATACTATGTGCACATTCTTTGGTTCGAGTTGCATTACTCGTGACTTGTCTACTATGCTGGCTAGAAATGTCTGACAACATCTATCGATTAAACATTGAGCTTTGAGATCTAAGAGTATCGTATGCGAGTTCTAGAAATTACTCCTCTGTAAGTGAGCTTCTCGACATCTTCTGCTAAAAAATTGACCGTCTTACCCCTTACAGTCAATTGTTGCCCCATATTTTTCTAACCAATCCATACCTTATATCATAGTCCTCAAGGTCTAACTCGATCAAATCTACTGGTAATTCTTTTTCTTCGATTCTAACTACAACGCTAAGCACCCTTCTACTAGATAACATTCTTTCCCCCGAAGGTAATTCCGTGACAAACTTATCTCTAAAAAGTTTGCATGGATTCTCTAAGATATCAATCATATTCATAAAGACAAAGGAATGTGTCGCTATTGAATCGAATAAAACATTGAATTGCTTGCCAAAGATTGTGATCTGACCCGATACTACTATATTGCTAGTTTTCGCCTCACCTTATGTAAGAGTGAAAACTCTGGCTGGTATTAGCTTTTCTTCCTTCTTTTGATCTCTCAATTTTGGGCAGTCTTTCTTGAGTAAGCTTGAGGCGCATGAGATTCAGTCATCGTTTCCCAAGCGCATATGTTCAAATATGGATTCTACCAAACGAAGCCATTCTTCAGCTTCTTCCTTGTCATCTTTCCTATTTCTTATTCATTTAGTCTTTCTGATCTTCTTGGTTCCAGCTCCATTTTCTTTTCTGTTTCCCCCGAAAGAGAAAATTGTAAAAACTAAGACAAACAAAAAAAATATTATATAACCTAGCCTATTGTACTACTGTCTATTAGGTCCATCTATCTAGTAAAACTATCATATTACAATTAAGTCCAACTGGGGTAAATGGGCCTTAACAATTGAATCTTTTATGGACGAGGGCTGGGTTCAGTATGTCGTACCCACTACTAATGGCCCCCTAACTTCCACTTGGACCCAAAAGATAGGAATTTGAACCCTCATCTTATTAATTGTTATTCATTAATTAGGCCAAATCTAATGATGCAAAGAAAATGAGCCTTCACAAATGGGCTAACCCATAAGAAAGGAATTTAAACCTTGCATTTTCAATTGAGCCCAAAATAATTTATAAAATCATTTTAATATTATCAAAATCCATAAAAATCCACAATATAAAAAAAATAATACAAAATTTCAAAATTAATATAAAAAAATAAAAACTTTATTTAAAATAAATAATTATCCATAATGAACTAAAGGAAGGTTGACGTCTTATTTTTTTGAAAAAAAAATATCTACTAAACTAAGGATCTAATCTTCTATATCAGATATGACTCTAATCAACTTATGATTCATTGTTTTGGATTTTGAAATAAAAATAAATTGTAAATTATTGGGGTCATAAATAATATAAACAAAACAAGGTACTTACTTGGTAACAAGACGACCCCTTTTTTTGACTTGTATGAATGTGTGAGAACGTTCTAGACCAGTATAACTGTGAGCTCCAATACCACTTGTAACACCCTAAATTCTAGCTATAATTGTAGAAAATAAAGATGTTGAAAAATAAACATAATAAATCGTAAAAAGTGTTGCCTTCTTTATTGATAATTTATAATAAACATAACCCAGGTTTAAGAAAAATAAACAATAATTTTTACAATAAAATTAAATTAAAACTAGGCAACATTTAGTCATAAATTTCATAATTTCCCAAGAAAATAACACGCGGCTATACGACCCCCACATATTCACACCAGTCTTGCTATTGGGAATCCGCTTGCCATCGGTCATCTAAGGTTACTTATTCTGCAAAAATAAAATAAAGGAATGAGCTTCTAAGCCCATTAAGGAAAATCAACAGAAATTCATACAGAAATCAATCATAAACTCACAACAAATAATTTCACATGCAATACTATATTCATAACAGAAACCAAGGTCAAAATCTATCTTATATCACCTTCATACTAAAAATCACACATAGATCGAGATCATAAATTATATCCTGCAATCATAACATTAGTCATAAACACATCATAAATAAAAAATCATATAATCACATAGTCATAACAATCATGCCATCAGTTCATACAAGAGTTCATAACAACGCTAATTTATACTAATCATACAAGATCAAAATATATACTAGGTCATAGGTCATAATCATAGGTCATAGTCATACGTTATAATAACAAGACAGGTATAAGAAAAAGATAAGTGCTTATACAGAGGAGATAATTAAGCCCCAGATATAAGTCTGTCATACAATTTCGGCAAGCGAGCCTACCGGACATCACTTAGGTCTGTCATACATTTCTGAACATCTTAGGTCCAGCCACACTTATCTTATTTTTGTACCTGAAATGTTAGGGTCATACATATCACAAACTAGGTCATAAACTAAACTACCTAATTTTCCTTACCTTGAGTGTGGTGCACAAAAATGATACTTGAGTCCATTATATACTAATCTCGCTTAAAACCCTATTTCATAAACATAATAACATTATTAAAACATAAACTAATAGATCTAAAACTCAAACACAATCAAAACTTAACTATACCTCAACCTTGATCTTGAAGGAAAAACTCTAGATCCTTAAATGCTTGCTTGAAGGTTTTTGACAAAAAGAAAGATAGCCTTGGGCGTGTGGGTTTTGACATTAAGAAAGATAACCTTGGTCGTGTGGCCTCTTTGGGTACTAGGGTTTCAAAGATATGAAGAGATGATGGTGATGATGATGATTTTGGACTTAGGATTTGTGTTTTGATGGTGGTGCACGAAAACAATATGGAGAGAGAGAGTGTGTGTGTGTGTGAGGGTCTCAAGAAGACCAATAATGAATGAAAAAAATGAGAAGGAATAAGCTCTATTTATATGCTCTCAAAAATCCTAATTTCATTCTAACTATAATCCAAATTTAAATTTAAATATAATAGAATCCTAACTTCTATAGAAAATACCTCTAAATTATATTATTAATATTTTTATTAAATAATTGAGGAATAATCTAACATCAAACTACCTAGGAAAAATATCTCAACCTCTAACTAAATCTCGTAACTCTAGACTTATCTGTATTGAAATCAATATAACTGAATGTGTATGAGTCTGATTTAAACAATCTTTATATCGTTAGACAGCTAATTCAATTATCTACAACCTTTTAGAAATAATATTTTTCCAAAATCATAACATAAATGGGTCAAAAATGGATCCAAATTTACAGTACCCTATAGTTACGAAAATTCTATGTAATTATCTAAATAACAACCTAATCCACAAATATCCTAACTAACCATAAAATAACAAACTCTAATTCTCTAGGCTGATTTTTAATTTACTAGGCCCAAAATCTTATTTGGCTTTAGGGATTTATGTAGACTCGATCCATAACAATTTTTAATAATACCATAATCAATTTATTCTTACACAATCACCCATTTTCCCACAAACAAGGCTCCTAATATCATAAAACATAAATATACTATAATAATTATAACCACTAATTTTTTTTTTTAAAATTAAACCTTATTCTATCACCACAACTCAAGTTAAATTTATTCTATAAAATAAAGACAACCTATAATCACATAAATAAATAGGTCTAAGAGAAAGGTAACCTCGGTTACTACATAAAATCCTTATATGGATTTAAACAAGCTCCAAAGCAGTGGCATGAGAAATTCGATCTAGCCATCTTGTCAAATGGGTTTAGACATAATAATGGAGAGAAGTGTTTGTATTCCAAAACCTGTAAAGGATATGTGATCATTGTTTGTATATATGTGGATGACATGTATATCCTAAGTGATAACATGAAAGGGATAGTAGAAACGAAGCGATTTCTATCATCAACCTTCAAGATAAAATATCTTAGAGAGGTTGACACCATACTTGGTATCAAAGTGAAGAAAAATAGTGGGGGTTTTGCGTTATGGCAAGCCCACTATATTGAGAAAGTATTGAACAAATTTAACCATCTCAAGGTTAAAGATGCCAATACTCCATTCAACCATAGTGTAAAACTAGAGAAGAATGATGGAAGAGCGGTGGCTCAATTGGAGTATGCAAGTGCTATGGGGAGTGTTATGTACGCCGCTTAGTGTACTAGACCTGATATAGCTTTTGCGGTAAGTAAACTTTGTAGGTTTACAAGTAATCCTAGTATGGATCACTGGAAGGCTATTGGAAGAGTCCTAGGTTATCTAAAGGAAACCAAAGGTATAAGCCTTCACTACTCCAAATTTCCTTCAATCTTAGAAGAGTATATGGATGCAAGTTGGATAGCCAATCTATGGGACAAATTGTCCACCACTGGTTGGGTATTTACACATGGTGGGGGTGCAATTTCTTGGGCTTCCAAGAAACAAACTTGTATATCTCATTCTACTATGGAAGTAGAGTTCATTGCTCTATCTGCTACCGACAAAGAGGCTGAATGGTTAAGGGATCTTTTGATGGAGATATCCCTAATAAAAGAGAATGTATCCACTATATCGATACATTGTGATAGCCAAGCAGCATTGGTTAGAGCATACAACAGAGTGTATAATGAGAAGTCTAGAGACATTTGTCTAAGACACACATATTTAAGAGAATTGATTCAAAGATGAGTCATCTCAATATCCTATGTGAGATCAAGTAAAAACTTGGCGGATCCTTTTATTAAGCCACTAACGAGAGATTTAGTGGCAACCTTATCTCGAGGAATGGGACTTAAACTCCCTAAAGAGATTCACAATTTATGGTAACCTATCTTAATACTAGATACTTAACTAATGTTAGGTTCGATAGGTAATAACAAGTAAATCAAGTTAATATTAATTGTACTCAAAATAGTCCCATCTGAGATATGAGTACTTGTGAGTTACCTATTTGAGGGTTAAAACCAATAGGTTTTTTTAATAGAACTCGATCCCGAGAAGACAAGTATTTTATGGTAACAAAATACTGTAAGAGTTCTACCTATATGGACCTAGGGGTGGTGTCGCCTCTCATGAGAATTGGGAGTATTATCAAGAACGTCCATGAATGGAAAGTGCACATGGCCATTAACGGTGCAAAGCGAGACAAAGAGGTCTTAAGTGAACAGAGCAAAGGTGTGTGTGTTATCACCGGTTTGTTATTATGGAAAGTTTGTCAATGCCTAATGCAACCAAATTTTCAACAAACTTTGTGATAATTACTCTACAGTAAAGTTCAAGTTGAAGAACACTTTACTTTATGCACCAATGCAATGACTTCTAAATGAGAAAGTTATTATTTAATCAAGTGAGGGAAATGTTATATGTTTAAATATAATGTTGATTGATTAAATAAGTGTTACAATAGTGAACTATTTAATCTAAAAGGGGAATGCTATATTATTTATAATATAATGTTTAGATTAAATAAATGTGACAAAGTGTGTCACATATTGTAACATAATATATATGAGAGTTACATTTTTGGATAATGTGAATATCCAAATGTGTAACATATTTGGGGTTACAAAAATATTTACAAATTTTTAACTCCCAAATATTACCTAATAATGTGTAGATTTGATGTTACACATTTTTATTTAAATTTGTAAAAGTCATAAGTGATATGGTTGTTGGAGACGTGATTTTAACCCCATAATGTGTTTGGAGGTTACAAAGTCATGCAGGAAGAGTATGTAACCGTTTGGAAAAATTGCACAAAATTGTCTGTTGAAAATGAGTTGTGGCTGCAGCCACAAGTGTTCCTGGCCACGACCTGGGGAACAGAAGCTCACGACCCCGCCCAGTGAGGCTGGCAACCAAAGCCTTTTTTCCATTTCCATTTTGAACGGTTCCAACAACTCATGTAACTCCCAAAGCTCCTTTTTAATTCCATAAACATCCAATTAAACATTGGTAACAACCATGGGGGTTGGTGGAATTAGAAATTCAAAGGGTATCTCAAAACTCTATAAATAGGAGCCTATTGGTCACTTGTAAGACACACCAATTTCTATCCACTAAAGCACTTGGCTAGAAATTCACCATAGAGACTTGTTTATTCCAAAAAGCTATTTCTTTTGTGAGAGTTCCCTCAGTACTTGAAATAGGGGGACATAAGCTTTTGGACAAATGTTGTAAACCACGTTCAAGTTGGTGATCCCCAAACTCTTCACTTTTGTTGTGTGAGTGAGAGTGTTACTTTTGTTATTGTTCTTCCTTTTCTTCTATTGCTTTTATCTTCATATTTTCTTTGTCTATTTTCATATTTAGTTGTATCTTTATGCTATAGATTTGTATTTCCATTTTTATCTTTTGTTTTTCATCTTTTAGTTTATTTGTATCTATTGTCTGGAGTTGTATTCTCTATAATTCTCTTCATCTACCTATTTCTATATTTACTTGTATTTTTGTTATAGAATTGTAATCTTATTTAATCAATCAATTTTTTTTTTGTATTATTTTTCTTAGAGTTGTAAGAGTTTTACATCTTTCCATTGATGCAATTTACATATCTCTAACACTTGAACTATTTATAAGTTACTAATTACCTCACACAAAAGATGCACTACTCATATTTGTTTTATTGTGCAAAATTGAGCCATATTGTAACATCCCAAATTCCTGGATTAGTGCTTATATGGCTTAGTGCCTGGATTAGGAGGCCAGGATGGCAATAATTGATTTAATATATTATTATGTGATGATATGCATGATTATGTGTGTTGTATTATTATATGATGTATTTGTATAATTATGTCCATGTATGTGATATATGGGTGAGATCACATAATTATATGATTATATTTGAGATATTTGGCATAAGAAGATCATAGGAAGCAAGTTAGCGGTTTAGTCATAATGGGATTAATTACTGGGCTCGGAGTGAGCCTAGGGGTAACTTGGTACTTAGTACATTACCAGGATTGAGCGGGTAATGGGAAATGATTTGATAATTATTTGAGGATATTGGGAGTGACAAGAATTGAGGGACGTTACTTATTGCAATGACATGACTAACTTAAAGACCTCGAACCATTAAAAACTACTAAGCATAACTACTATTTTGGAATACAAACATAAATAATAGAACTTTATTATAAAAATTCAAAATACGGGATCCCATTGTTATTACATAAAATCATAAGGAAAACAAAACCTTTAATTAATTGTTCAAATACTAAATGCAGAAAAACATAAATACATAATTAAAAAGACTCAAGACATAAACGTCATCCTCGATCGTTCCCATCAGTCCATTCATTTAGTCCTCTCCCAATACTTATGCCAAAGCTGCCACGAATCTGTCCTGCCTTCCAAGCTCATTTTCCTGCACCATCTAAAATAAAAAGGAATGAGCGTAATGCCCAGTAAGGAAAACTACTAAAGCATATCATAAATTATAAAACGTAAAGATGTAAATCATAAAACATAAAACATAGGACTACTATATTAGTGGCCATTAACTAATTACCGTAGTATGTGATAGAAACCATCTAGGTCCTCTTGCTACTATTTAGAGGTAGGTTTAGACACAAGAGCGGGATTGGAAACTCCTAAAACCAAACAGTAAGATCCATAAGTTTCCTAAAGAAAAAAAAGATGAAGAGAAGATCAAAACCATCAACATAAGAACTTACCAAAAACCTTAAGTTTCAAAGGAATCAAACACCTAACCAAAAGCCATTATAACAAGTTAGGATTTTGAAGAAAATGAAAAGAATAAGAGGAGTTATAATGAACTAAACCTGAGGTAAATAATACCTTGGATAGATTATAACTTTGATCTACACCTCAATACTGAAATATCATTCTATCTTACTTCCCAAGTGTTTAGAAAAACTTAAATTGGAAAGCTTTTAACCCCAAAACCCTAGTGTTTCTCTCTAGAATAAACTTAGCAACTTGGAGGCTCTGAATGCTTGAATGATGAAGCAAATGGCTTAGTGAAAGGCCATATTTATAGAGTTCAAGGAGTGAAACTAACTCCTTTTAAAATGAATAAATAATTGAATAAAAATTGAATTTTCTAAACACATGCCTAGAACTCGGTCAAAAACGTTCAAGAGCAAGTCCAAGTTGTTGAGGGCTGTTTCTAGCTCGGATTCCACGAATTTTCAAAAATGTCAAAGGGAGCTGATATATCGCCCCCTGTAGGCGATATATCTCCTGCCCCATAATCTCGAGCCTCCGTGGTTTCGTTCGTGCTAAGTTGACGTGTTTTCCGTATCAATCATAGGCGATATATCGGCCCTTATAGCTGCAATATATCGGCATACACTGATATATCAAACACATTGTTGCACATTTTCAGCACACTTGAATTTTTTTAAACCACTTTGAATGAGTAAAACACGATCCTAACAGCTGAGGGAATGTTCTAGACTTCCTAGGTTTATCCTTGATTAATTTATTCATCTAAAATCCATAATAATCATACATGTGACAAGTGTCACGTTCTTAATTATTCTATCTAAACCTTAGGATATAATAAATATCATTTCTAGGACCAGCTATATATTAATCAAACCTTATGTTAAAATTAATATTTCTAAACTATAGGCTAAATTATTAAAATCCATAACAATCTCTATGACTTTCCAACTGAATCCCAGTTTGAACCAATAACCACAAAAGCTAAAATACTACAGCACAAGCTACTACTATCTAGCTAAGTAAAATTCCAAGACGCAACAATTATGATTAACTGGATAGATGTCAATGAAAAAATTTCCCTTTGATGGCTTTGAGGGATTAGATAGGCCCTAAGGGCATTTTAGTCATTTTAGGCTATTAGATAGACTTAGCCAAGTGAAGCTGTAGAATGAACCAAGGCAGCAGGAAAACAAGGCTTTCTCTTTCTTCTCTCTCGATCATACTCTCTCTCTCTCTCTCGGTTTGATCGTGCAGCTTGGAGTTTAGGAGAATTGAAGATAAGTTGGCTAGGTTCTTGATTGGGTAAAGCTTAGGGATAATTTAGAGATTTAGGTAATGATTCTAAGCTTACACTTTGATTTTTCCTAAATTTTTATGTTCTTTATAAGCTTGGAAGTTTGATCATGGAATTGGATTTTTGGGAGTGTTTAAAGTATTATAAAGCTTTGGTTTTATTTCTAGATTGGTGGTAATGTTGTGTTGAGGTTTGGTATTGATTTTGGGATTGTTTGGTAGTGTTTTTGGTGGAGTTTGGATTGAAGGAAAAGCAGGGGAGCTGGGTTCGTGAGGTCAAGTCGTTGCTGTGTCCTTAAGTGCTGCGACCTGAGCGAACCCCAAAGCTTTGTTGGGGCTCTGTCTGCATGGCGACCGTGACCCTCAAGGAAAGTTGCGGCCCACCCCTGGCACCCATACAGGGGGATTTCTATCTGGGAGGCGCCCCGCGGCCCTGGGGCAAGTCACGACCTGCCTGTTTCGTTTTGGTCAGACATGGTTTTAAGAGCGAGTTTTCAAACATTAAGGCTCATGATAAAATCTACTACCCAGTTTGGTAGAGTTCGAGGTCCTGGGGGCTAGGACTTGGTTCAGGAATATTTAATTACTCATTTTATTGATGGGATTTCATATTTTGTTATGATTAGGTCATTGCTAAGGGCCTAAGGTTAGGATCGTTCTCAAGGGTCATTCTTTATCTATTTTATGCTCAAGCCTGAGGTAAGAAAACTGCACCCATTATGCGACATACATGATTGTTGATTAAGCATGTTGGGTGCTCTATATATGGATATATGTTACATCATGAATGCTTGGTTGCATTGTTTACTTGAGAAACGTACTGACTTATCAGTCAGAAACAACAATAATGCTGAGTGTTGGTCGTGAAGCTCTGACTTATCAGTTTGGGAAAGGCAATAGTGCAGAGCACTGGTCGTATGGCATTGACTTATAAGTCAACATCGGCAATAGTGCAGGGAGCGCTGATCAATATGATTAGATCTAATCAATAGAGCATTACATGCTCGTCAGACCCTATGGTCAAAGAAAACTAAAACGCTTGGCTAGTCTATAGCTAGTTACTCAGAGCCAGGGCTAAAAGGTTCGGGTGACTTGATGGTCACATGGCTTACAACACAGGACCCCAGAATGACTTAACAGGCATCTATTCACGGCACAGGACCCCAGGATGACCCATAGTTATCTGATTAGGGTTGTGAGCCCCAGAATGATTCCATGATAATTTATTGATATTTGTATGCATGCAGTAATAAGTTTTCTTGCTGAGACTTGGCTCACGGGTGCTATGTGGTGCAGGTAAAGGGAAATAAAAGCTTACTCAGCCTTGAGTGGAGAGCTTAGGTGGCGATGTGTACATATGTCGCCGCTTAACCACCACTGCCAAGGTGTTTCTTAGGGGAACTAGGGTTTAACCTTATTTTTTCCGCTTAGGTCGATGGATTGTAACTTTTGAATTGTAATGACCATTTTAAACTATAAAAAACTTTGTAGGCACTATTATGGGATCCCATGTATAACTTCATGTTTTTAATAAAATATCCATTCCTTTTGACCGAAATTTTAACCCTAGCCATTAATAACACTTAGATGCATGTTTATTGCCTAATGACTCGCTTAGCGAGTTAAGCACTATTTGAAATACACAGTGTGATAATCTTGGTTATCCAGGCTGTTACAACTTGGTATTAGAGCGTGCCAAGGTTAAGGGTTCCTGTATACTTGTTGGGCATGTACACTCACCACTGAAGACAAGCTCGACTCATGGTTCGATAACTATTTATGTGGTTATGTGTAGAGTCCAAGAACTTTACTTAGCTAATTGTTTAGTAGTATTATATTATGTTTAGTATTATCTTTGTAACTGTGGATTTTTGGTTCAGACCGGGAATTATTTGGACACTCATAGTAGTACTTGTAGATTTTCTAAGTTTAACCTATAGTTTAAGAATATTAATTTTAACCTAAGGTTGATTAATATGACTGATATTAAGGATTATATTTATTGTACTATAAGGTTTAGATATCAACCAATAGGATTTTAAGCACATGTTATGAATGGTGATTAAGGATTAAGTATTTTTTAGGATTAAATTTAATAAGGAATAAAGTTTGAATGTTATAGGGTCAGTCAGCAGCTTTGAATACGTTGAGGGCTTAGTCAAGGCTGTTTACTCCATTCAAACTTAGCTAAAAATGTGTAATTTCATGTTTAAATATTCAGCGTGTGCCGATATATCGCAGTTATAGGGGGCGATATATCGCAGCACGTAGATACGGAAAACACGAATCGATGCACGGTCGCCTCGGGAACAATGGTCCAGGCGATATATCGCCTCCTCCAGCATAAATTCAAACACTTTTGAATTCTTTTCCTTTCAGCCATTCAAACTCCTTCATAAGTCCAGCATCTTTTGAACGAGTCTTCAGCCTCTGCTAAACGATTATTCAAATATTTTTCACCTAAAAAGCCATTATTTTTATTCAAGTAAAATCAAGATACTTTCATTCCCAAACTCTATAAATAGGACCTAGTACCCAGCCATTATTCACCTTTTGCTCTAAGTTCAGAAGCTGCTAGTGTTAAGTGATTGTGAGAGTGTAAACACCTGGTTTGGGAAAATCATAAGCTTAAACATCATAAGCTTATCAAACACTTTGGGAAGTGAGGTTCTATAGTATTTCGGTTGTGGTTAGATTGGTCTTGCAAGTCTTTGAGGTAAACCCGAAACTCTATTTCATTTGTTTCATGTTATTTTCTTTCTCAACGCCTTCTACTCAGTCCCCTAACCTCATTCTTATTTTGGTTAGGGAATCCAAGTTCTTAAACACATAAGTTGTGGTAAGCATATTTCTCAATGGTTTAGTCTTCCTATTCATTTTCATTTCTTCTTCTTTATAAGACTCACTCTTTCTCGTATGGTTTTAGGAGTGTTCCAAAAGTCCCAACTCAGTCCATCATATCCCGGTAACTTTGGTTAGGATAATAGGATATAATCTATATGTGTATTGCTTATGTTATCTTATGTATTATGTTATGAAATATGATATGTTATGAATATGTTATAAATGTGTATGTTTGTAGGCTTGGGCTTATGCCCTATTTGACTAACAAGACCCGAAAAAGATTTTGGGCATATGCCTACTTAGCTAGTAGGACCCCACTAATCTCATGGGCATAAGCTTGTTTAGTCTATGGGACCCCAAGTAATAATGGCCATTATAATAAGTGTATGTATTAAGTGTTATGATATGTCTTTACGTTTATTATGAAATTTATGTTTATGACTATGTGTTAGATTTTCCTTGCTGGGTATTAGGCTCATTCCTTTCTGTTTTATGTGCAGGAAAATAACTTTAGAGGCGGTAAGATTCGTGACGCTTAGAGGAAGTGTATCGATGGTGAATGGAGTCAAGGGGCCGAGCGTTATTCGATTCGAGGATGTAGTCTCATTTTATCTTTTATGGTTTTATATGTATTTTCTGCATTTCTTATGTAATTCTTTTCATTTAAATCATGTTTTGTTTTTAAAGACAATGGAATCCCATATCCTTCTTAGTATTTATTTGTAAGTAACTCCTATTTTACAAGTTACTCAATAAAATTATGGTATTTTCGTAAAAATGTAAGTTTATGTATAGTTTCGTTAATGGTCCAAAAAGTCTAGATTAGTAGGTCATTACATTATGTGCTTAACTACTTAAATAGAATATAAATGCTTTAACTCCATGCATGAGATACACTAACAGGGCATGGCCCTTGATTGCTGCATGATGAGAAAGAACGTTCTTATTAGCACTGATATTGCTGGAACATGCTTATTAGCATCGTTAATTGTTAATTGGTAAGTGTTAAATGTTAGTTGTTATGTTTATGAATAAACAAGCTTATTAGCATAACTGTTGAACATGGATGAGTTTATGCTTGATCTTAGACCGTGAGTCAGAAATAGGTTTAGTTATCATTACCTAACTGGCCACATTGATTATTGCAGCAAGGTAAAGTTGAAAGTATGCTTCCAAGACAGGTAGATTCATCAGTTGTCTAGGAAGATCAGGGCCAGAATGATAGACAGGGTCAGGATAATGACCAGGGTCAGATCCCTCAGCCAGCTCCTGAGAACTGGCAGCAATTTCTTGTTGATTTGCATGCTAGAGTAATGAGGCAGTAAGAAGAAATACGCCTCTTGAGACAGAAAACAAGTTCCTGCAGGGAACATTTTACCAGAGGCACCACCTATAATGGTGCCAACAGTTGAGCAGCTGCTAGAGGCTGGGAATAAATGGGAACCTCCTTATGAAAGGTTCAAGAAACAACACCCTCCAATTTTTTAGGGTAGTGCAGATCCAACCAAGGCCGAGTAGTGGATGAGCATGGTTACCTCCATCCTAGACTTTATGAGGGTGTTTGGTAATGAGAGGGTGGCTTGTGCCTCATATATGTTTCGGGAGGATACCTGAATTTTGTGGGAAGTGATATCCCAGACCAAAAATGTTAATGCCATGAGTTGGGATGAGTTTTAGACTCTGTTCAATGAAAAATACTATAATGATGCCATAAGGGCTACAAAAGTTGAAGAGTTCAGCAAGCTATTTTAGGGAGATTTTCAGTGACTGAATATGCTTTAAAGATTGCAGGGGAACTAGTGCCCACTGATGGGACCAGAAGGGAGAGGTTTCTCCAGGGGCTACAGCCTAGGATAGCCCGTGATGATCGTATTACCACTGTGTAGGAGTGACTACTTATGCATAGGTGGTTGAGAAGTCGCTCACAGCTGAGAGCGTGGAGAACAAGATCTGGCGAGATAACACAACCAGGAGAGACTTTAGGAGGGGGAACCTCCATTTATGGGTTCAAGTAGGGGCGGAGGCCCCAGTGATAACAAAAGGAAGGCTCCTAATGCCTTCCTAGCTCCAGGCCTTGATAGGAGACCATGTGGTACTACAATGGGCAGCCAGGGCAGTATTGAGGTCTGGAGGACTTTTCCTAAGTGCCCTATATGCAGGAGGCGCCATCTAGGGGGCTATCGACCAAGAGCCTGCTTTTTATGAGGGGTAGTGGGACACTTAAGGAAAGATTTCCCAAGAGCAAGAAAGGAAGAGCCAAGAAAGGCGGACAACTTGGCCCCAGCTTGAGTGTTCGTGTTAACTCAGGCAGAAGTTGAGGCTTGTCCCTTAGTAGTTACAGGTCAGCTTTTTAGTGTTGGAACCCCTTATACTGTTTTGATTTATTATAATGCTACACATTCTTTTGTTTCTAGTAGAATTATTAATAGAATGTGTAGACCATGTGATTATTATGTTGTGCGGTTCATGACCTTATTACCCACTGGGGAGTTAGTAGTATCCAGAAGATAGGTCAGATCACTGCCAGTGATAGTGGATGGCAGAAGGAAAATGGTAACCTTTGAGCCTGAAGGTGAGGATCCTTTTGTTTTTGTTGGCACTGTGCATGGACCCCTTATACCTATGATATCTGTTATGAGGGCTAGAGATTTATTGCAAGGTTGTTGCATAAGATTCTTAGCCAATGTGGTTGGTACCACACATGTCATGCCAGTAGGACCAGAGGACACCTAACTAGTCTATGAGTTTTTGGATGTGTTTCCAGAAGATTTACCAAGGTTGCCACCACACAGAGAAATTGAATTTGTGATTGAACTGGCACCAGGGACGGAGCCAGTGTCTAAGGTACCTTACAGAATGATCCCAACCGAATTAAAGGAACTAAAGGTACAGCTGCAGGAGCTGTTAGACATGGGTTTTATTAGACCTAGTTACTCACCGTGGGGTGCACCAGTTCTGTTTCTGAAGAAGAATGGTGGTTCTCTAAGGATGTGTATTGATTATTGAGAACTGAACAAGTTAACAATTAAGAACAAGTATCCTTTGCCAAGGATAGATGATCTAATTGACCAGTTGCAAGGTAAAATGGTATTCTCAAAGATAGACCTTCGATCTAGTTATCATTAGCTGAGGATCAAGAAGGGAGATATACCAAAGATTGCCTTTCGTACCAAATATGGGCATTATGAGTTCTTAGTTATGCCCTTTGGGTTGACTAATGCCCCATCTGCTTTTATGGATTTGATGAACAGAGTGTTCAAGGATTATTTGGAGCAGTTTGTGATTGTCTTCATTGACGATATTCTGGTCTATTCTCAGTCAGAGCCATAATATGAACAACATCTAAGGTTGGTTCTACATAGATTGAGGGAACACAGATTGTTTGCAAAATTCAAGAAGTGTGAATTCTGGTTATCTCAGGTAACTTACCTTGGTCATATTGTCAGTAAGGAGGGGATCAAGGTGGACCTTTCCAAGATTGAGGTAGTCAGGGATTGGCCAAGGCCAAAGAATGCTTCAGAGGTTAGGAGTTTCCTTGGGTTGGCAAGTTATTACAGGCATTTCGTGGAAGGATTCTCAAATATTGCCACTTCATTGACTGAACTGACACGCAAGAATCAGAAGTTTGTATGGTCAAAAAAATGTTAGAATAGCTTCTAGGAATTGAAGCAGAGGTTGATTACATCTCCGGTTTTAAGTCTCCCAACAAATCAGGAATTTTTTTGATATACAGTGATGCCTCACATCAGGGTTTGGGTTGTGTTCTTATGCAGTCGGGGAAGGTGATTGCTTATGCCTCACGCCAGTTGAAAGAGTATGAATAGAGATACCCCACTCATCATTTACAATTGGCAGCAGTGGTCTTTGCATTAAAGGTATGGAGGCATTACCTTTATAGGGAGAAGTGTGAGATTAACACTGACCACAAGAGCCTGAAGTACTTTTTCATATAGAAAGACCTGAACATGAGACAAAGGCGTTGGCTGGAGTTAGTGAAGGATTATGATTGTGAGATCATGTATCACCTAGGAAAGGCCAACGTGGTAGCATATGCTTTAAGACGGAAGGGTCCGGGACATATTTTCAGTGCGAGATTGATATCCAAAGAGTTAGTAGAGGATATGACTAGAGCGAACATAGAGTTATTGGTAGGCCAGTTGGCCAATATTACGCTATAGTCTACGCTGTTGGAAAGGATAAAGGATGGTCATTTGGGTGATCCACAACTAACCAAGATCAGAGAGGACGTCCTAGCTGGAGTATCCAGGGACTATACAGTGTCAGATATGGGCTTGTTGAGATACAAGACTTGGATATGTGTTCCGATGGACACTGTTTTCAGACGGGAGATTCTGGATGAATCTCATACTACTCCTTACTCTTTGCATCCAAGCACCATGAAGATGTATCAGGATGTGAGATCGTTGTATTGGTGGCCTGGGATGAAGATGGATGTTACAAAATATGTGGCTAGATGCTTGACATGTCAACATGTTAAGGATGAGTATCACAGACTAGTAGGGCTATTACAGCCTCTAGACATCCCAGAGTGGAAATGGGAAGACATCACGATCGACTTTGTGGTGGGGTTAACCAGGACTGTGGGTCAACATGATTCAGTGTGGGTTATCGTGGATCGATTCACCAAGTCAACTCACTTCTTACTAGTGAGGACAACTTATATAGTTGACCAGTACATAGATCTCTATGTGAAAGAGATTGTGCGCCTTCATGGGGCACCAAGGTCGATCGTGTCAGATCGAGACCCCACATTCACTTCCAAGTTTTGGGGAAGTTTGTAGAGGGCCATGGGTACACAGTTGAAGCTCAGTACTGCTTATCATCCTTAGACAGATGGACAGCCTGCGAGGACGATCCATATATTAGAAGACATGTTGCGAGCATGTGTGCAGGACTTTGGTGGGTCTTGGAGTAAGTATTTGCCTTTGATAGAGTTTTCCCACAACAACAATTATCAGTCAACCATTGGGGTGGCTCCTTATGAGATGTTGTATGATAGGAAATGCAAGTTTCCCATTCATTGGGATGAGACAGGAGAAAGGAGATACTTGGGTCCTGAGGCAGTTCAGAGGACCAATGAGGCCATTGAGAAGATCAGAGCTTGGATGCTCTCTTCTCAAAGCAGACAGAAAATTTATGTTGATCCTAAACGTAGGAACGTGGAGTTCCAAGTGGGAGACTATGTTTTCCTTAGAGTCTCACCTTGGAAAAGGGTGAGAAGATTTGGGAAGAATGGCAAGCTGAGATTCGTTGGTCCATTTAAGATCCCGAAGAGGATTGATCAGGTAGCCTATAGGTTGGCCTTACCACCGGCATTGTCGGTTGTGCACAATGTATTTCACATTTCAACTCTTCGGAAGTATGTGTCAGATGTGACTCATGTGTTGAGTTACGAGGATCTAGATCTTGAGGAAGATCTCTCCTATGAGGAAAAGTCAGACCAAATACTAGACAGAAAGGACAAGGTCTTGAGAACTAAAACTATACCTTTGGTTAAGGTATTATGGAGGAACATCAAGGTCGAGGAAGCAACCTAGGAGCTGGAGTCAGATAAGAAAATTCAGTATCCTGAGTTATTCAGGTAAAATTTTGAGGACGAAATTTATGTAAGCAGGGGATAATTGTAGCATCCCAAATTCCTTGATATGGCTTAGTGCTTGGATTAGGAGGCTAGGAGGGCAATAATTGCTTTAATGCATTATTATGTGATGATATGCACGATTATGTGCGTTGTATTATTATATGGTTGTATTTGTATATATATGTGCATGTATGTGATATATGGGTGAGATCACATTATTATGTGATTATATTTGAGCTATTCGGCATGAGACGATCCTAGGAAGCAAGTTAGCAGTTTAGTCATAACGGGATTAATTACCAAGCTCGGGGTGAGCCAAGGGGTAATCTGGTACTTAGTACATTACCGAGATTGAGCAGGTAATAGGAAATGATTTGATAATTATTTTAGGATATTGGAAGTAATGGGAATTGAGGGGCGTTAATTATGATTAATGGGATAGGTGTTAATGACAAAATTTCCCTTGGGTGGCTTTGAGGGATTACATTGGCCCTAGGGGCATTTTAGTCATTTTAGGCTATTAGATAGACTTAGCCAAGTGAAGTTGTAGAATGAACCAAGGCAACAGGAAAACAGGGCTTTCTCTCTCTTATCTCTCAATCATACTCTCTCTCTCTCTCTCTCTCTCTCTCTCTCTCTCTCGGTTTGATTATGAAGCTTGGAGTTTAGGATAATTGAAGTTAAGTTGAGCTAGGTTCTTGATTGGGTGAATCTTAGGGATAATTCAGATATTGAGGTAATGATTATAAGCTTAACCTTTGAGTTTTTCCTATGTTTTTATGTTGTTTATAAGTTTGGAGGTTTGATCATGGAATTGGGTTTTTGGGAGTGTTTAAAGTGTTATAAAGCTTGGAGTTTTATTGCTGGATTGGTGGTAATGTTGTGTTGAGGTTTGGTATTGATTTTGGGATTGTTTGGTAGTGTTTTTGGTGGAGTTTGGATTGAAGGAAAAGCAGGGGAGCTGGGTTCGCGGGGTCAAGTCATGGCTGTGTCCTTAAGCGTCGCGACCTGAGCGAACCCCAAAGCTTTGTTGGGGCTCTGTCTGCATGGCGCACCGTGACCCTCAAGGAAAGTTGCGGCCCGCCTCTAGCACCCAGACATGGGGCTTTCTATTTGGGAGGCGCGCCGCGGCCCTTGGGGGCAAGTCGCAGCCCGTCTGTTTCATTTGGCTAGGCATGGTTTTAAAAGCGGGTTTTCAAACATTAAGGCTCATGATTGAATCTACTACCCAGTTTGTTAGAGTTCAAGTTATTGGGAGCTCGGGCTTGGTCCGAAAATCTTTAATTACTCATTTTATTGATGGGATTTCATATTTGGTTATGATTAGGTTACCGCTAAGGGCCTAAGGTCAGTTTCGTTCTCAAGGATTGTTCTTTATCTATTTTACGCTCAAGCCTGAGGTAGAAAACTGCACCCATTATGTGACATACATGATTGTTGACTAAGCATGTTAAGTGCTCTATATATGGATATCTGCTTCATCATGAATGCTTGTTTGCATTGTTTACTTGAGAAACGCACTGACTTATCAGTCAAAAATGACAATATTGTTGAGTGTTGGTCGTGAAGCTCTGACTTATCAGTTAGGAACGACAGTAGTGCTGAGCATTGGTCGCATGGCATTGAATTATGAGTCAAGAGCGGAAATAGTGCAGCAAGCGCTGGTCGTTATGATTAGATTTAATCAACAGAGGATTACACGCTCGTCCGACCTTATGGTCGAAGAAAACTAAAGCGCTTGGCTAGTCTATGCCTAGTTACTAAAAGCCAGGGCTAAAAGGTCCTGGTGACTTGATGGTCTCATGGCTTAGGGCACAGGACCCCATAATGATTTCACAGTCATCTATTCAGGGCACAGGACCCCAGAATGACTTCACAATCATCTATTCAGGGCACAAGACTCCAGGATGACTTCACAATCATTTGGGCTGTGAGCCCGAGAATGATTCCATGATCATTTATTGATATTTATATGCATGAAATAATAAGTTTTCTTGCTGAGCCTTGGCGTGCAGGTAAAGGGAAAGAAAAACTTACCCAGCCTTGAGTGGAGAGCTTAGGCGTGTACATATGCGGCCGCTTGACGACCACGGCCAAGGTGTTTCTCAGGGGAACTAGGGTTTAACCCTATTTTTGCCACTTTGGTCGGCGGATTGTAACTTTTAAATTGTAATGACCATATTGAACTGTAAACAAGTTTGTAAGTACTATTATGGGATCCCATGTACAACTTAACGTTTTTAATAAAATATCCATTCCTTTTGACCGAAATTTTAACCCTATCCATTAATAACACTTAGATGCATGTTTATGGCCTAATGACTCGTTTAGCGAGTTAAGCACTATTTAAAATACACAGTGGGACGATCTTGGTTATTTTGAGAGTTACACACATCTTCTTTGAACATTGGCAAATTAAAATTTTCTCCAAACACATTCTCTTCAAAATGAATATTAATAACAACTTCATCATCCAAGCAATTTACATGAAACAAGTGTATTTGTGTTAGAATGTGAAATGTGGTTTATAAAATAGAATGAGGTGCATGGTAAAAAGCATGGAGTTCCATCTCAAAATTAATCTACGATGAGTTGAGTAACCCGCACTCTTATAAATGGTATTAAGTTTCCACGCACTTTCAGTGTGAGACTCTCTAACGCCCCCTTCAAGATGGTGGGTATTTTTGCTTAGCAATCTTGGACGACTCTATCGCAAGTGGCTCTTTGACTCTCCTTTTTAGACTGGTTTGGATCGGATAATCAATAATCGATGCTCGTTAAAGTTTATTTTTTGCTATGATACCATGTTAGAATGTAAAATGTGGTTTAGAAAGTAGAATGGGGTGCATGGTAAGAAACATGTGGTTCATCTCAAAACCAATTGGTGTTGAGTGGAGTAACGCCCACTCTTATAAATGATATTAAATTCCCATACATTTTTGGTGTGGGACCCTCTAACAATTCGGAGGTATATCATTATACTAAGTTTGTGTCAAAGGTTACTTATGAATGAATTTGATCTATTTTTTTTTGGTAAGTGGTTGTTGTTGAGGTTGAGGTTGTTTTGCTTTTTTTTCGGTCTACGTTGTTGAGGTTGATCATAAAACTACACAATATGACTGTTAAAAATAATATAGTGGAGAAGAACAAAATATATATTAATATATTTAATTGAAGAACATAAATGAAAAAATAGTACAATAGGAAGAATAAACCAAAGCCGAGGCACGTGAAACACACTTTCCTTAAAGAAGATTTGCCTCCTCTACCTGAATGGTGCTAGAGTTCGTGAGCAACCACTTCCCAGGATACAACAGCTATCAAGCAGGATGAATGCACCACTGCGTCTGCTTAGGCGAACTCGAAACAAACCTTCCCTCTATCACTAAAAAATACTACAAAGACTAAAGAGAGAAAAAGACTAAGTGTGTGATATTCTGTATCAATGTGCCTAGAATGAAAGGAGAAGCCTCTTTTTATAAGCTTCATGGAGAGTTGAAAAAGTGTGAATCAAGTGCATTAATGCCCAAATATCCAACAAATATAGTATCTTAATATCTGAAAATCAATAAGAATTAATTACCCTTATTCTAGTAATATCAGCAGTTACCCAAAGTGATTTTCTGATGACCAATCAGAATTAATCACACTTATTCTGGTAAAATATCAGTTGTTACCCAAAGTGATTTTCTGACAGTCAATCAAAATTAATTATACACTATTTTGATATCTTAATTTTGACCAAAGTGATTTGCCAAAATTAATCAGAATAAATAACATAATATTCATATAATATCATCTTTAATCAAGGTGATTTGCTGAATCATTTCCATTTTAGGCATCAATTTCTCATTCACTCAATTTTTTTCCAACAATGACAAATTAATTAAAAAATATTAGGAGAGCTTACCTAATCATCCTTAAATACAATGTCAATGATTACAAACTTGTTGTCGTCCAGATTTGGAAAAGGGATAGGGGTACTTTTATGAATTGCAACTTTTACTACTAACTCTCAATATTTGTTTTATTCTAAAGATATTCTATGAATGTTTACATATTCCGTGACCATTATGTTGTCTCGTGATTCTGTCGCAAGTTTGCATTTTAGAGATTAAGGAACCATAATTGAATTTATAAATCAATTTGTTTCTTAAGTTGCCTTTACAAATCATTAGCTTATTCTATAAGTTTTTTTTTTTGTAACATCAAAAACAATGATTGGGGAAATCATAATTAATGGCGCTTGATATACATAATGTCATTACCAATTGTTTAGGCCATGATATTAACAATGTAAGAAGCGTAAACTTCATTTTCATACAAATTATGGATGAAGATTGTAAATGACAAGCATCATGGGTCAACAGTTATATTTGCTACTATAAGAGAAGTATTCAGATTGATACTGTCTGAAGAGAGATCAAGGCAAATATATTTAGGATAACTCCCAAAAGCAAGTAATTTATAATCTGTTTCCAATATGATGAATTAGTAGGATGTCAAAGTTTACATCTATAATTGTTTCATTAGTATGAAAAATAGCATATATATGCTCGCGATTTAAAAAATATAGACGAAAAAAATCGAGAATGAGAGGTATATATATACCATATCACTTTAGCAAGAACTCTCTTATTAAGCTCTTAAAAATTTCTTTTCTTCTATCATCTTGATTAACTATATACTAATATTTTTTCCTCCTTGAAATTTTTTCTGCATAGAATACAATCATTTGGATAATAATACTCAATCTCCTTTTTATATATATATATATATATAAATTAATTCATTAGTTTGCCTAACTAACTTATAGCAGGAACACCTTAATGGTATCAGAGACATACTTCATCCTATCCTACTGACGAATCTCTATTTCAGATTATGGCAAACGAAACCTCATCTACAAATCTACAAACTCTGGTGCTCCTATAATTTCTCCCTTGTCACTCACTCCTTCTCCATCTTTCCGCAAGTCCACAACCAACAAACTTGACTTTCTTTATGAAGTATCATATGTTCCTGAAGAAAACAAGATTACCAATAACAACCTTCCTTTGATTAACTCATACCAAATTTTCCCAAAATCAATTACTTCTTTTACCCGATCCATTAAAGCTCTCATCAAACCATCCTACAAAGCCCCAAAAGAATATATTCAAGCTTCTAAATTTAGTGAGTGTCAACTGAGGCCTACTCTTGAGGTCCAATTCGTTACTTGAAAAATCCCTCCTGAATTTATCCCCCAATGGATTGCGCAAGGACTCACCCATATTCATTTTGGTGCCATTCGCTTAGCTATTTCCCTTCATGGCAGAAAGGGCCTTCCAATCAGCTGCAGAATGAGTCTTCTCGACACCCGAATAAGGAAATATCAACATGCAAGCATTGCAACCATATAAACTACATTAAATGCAAGAACAGTAATAACTACATTGTTCCCTAACTTTAATATGTCTCTCAAAGACAATCACTTCACTGATGCTTTCAAAGTTGAGGTCCAATTGGCTAGAATTAACCAAGATCTTACTTCCATTGGAGTTACTCTTCACTACCAGATGGCATACAGACTCCAAGATCACACTCTGGATATTTCTTTGCCAACAACTAAAGAAGTATTACTGGTCTCGGTAGATTCTACCCAAGTTCCAACATGCACTCATATTCCAAGGCAAATCTCTACAGATGATCTTATGAAGATTTTGCCCAGTTCATGGATAACAAACTATGAGATGCTCCATCAACCTCAAAAATCTTTCTAGACTCTTACTGAACCATCTTATCACAAGAAAGAATTGGCTCTGTCGAAATAGTCTTTGAAAGAACTCAAACAAAGACTCCCAGTTGCTTTACCACCCAGTACATGATGACTTCTATCACACCAACTATTGTGGAAATCCAATCCCTTGATTCTCAAGGCGACCCTATTTATGCTTTCGAATATTTGGATGGACATAAGTATTGGGATGTTTGCGACTGCAAAAGCTGCCTAAAAATAGAAGAAGACCTCTCAAAGCCAAAGCGATGCTCTAGCTTAGGAAAACGACTTAAGAAACAACTAGATAAAGAGGAAAAAGGAATAGGATTGCTAGGCCAACCCTCTGGAAAGTTTGACTATATAGTTAAATATTCTGCTCCTAAATACTTACCTGACTTTCCTTCAGAACCAACTGGATGGGACATTGAGCTTCCTCCAACAGACTCCCAAGAGCCTCCGGTTTCAGCTCCTCAACATAACATTTTTCCATGCTACAAAAAAGCAGCAAACTGGATGCGACATCATGGAGAAGCTTTTCATGCTTAAAACCAGTTCCAACAAATTCCACAAGTATGTATGATGACTACAACTGATTATGAGTCAGATCTTCCTCCTCTCAAGAAATTTGACAAACAAGACAACCAAGGTACGATTTTTCACCAACCAAAGGTTCAAAACCCCACAACCAGGAACGCGGATGGGTCTCTCAAAAAAGTATCTCTGGTCAAAGAAGTTCTCAACTGACATTCAAAAAATATGATTTCCCGAAACAAGGTCTTATAGTAAGCCAAGTTACAAAATACCATAATAGAGACAACAGTAAAACAATCTCAGACTACTGTCATCGATAAACTCACTGTAAAAATCCAACATACTCATGAAGAGCTTCTAGCCATCATTAAAGCAAATTCAGTCCCAATGTCAGTATTCCTAGCAAAAGAAGCCAAAATGAAGAGCCTTAAAACTCAATATGGATCCCTCAAGAACCGGTTCGCCCAGCAAGAACAGACAAAGGCACCTTAAACTAGCTATTTGGGAACTTCGTCCCCGTTCGGGATAACTACAATGCCGGTCCCTTGGAAGTTTGCTACAATACCAAAGAGCTCCCAACCTTTTCCTATTACTAGATCAGTGCAAGAGGACTCTATTGTAAGACTAAGACGCATGCTTGATGAAAACCAACAATAGAAGATAAAAAAAGGGAAGAAGAAAGAATCACCAAGCCAGCCGACAAATGAACTTACGCAACTTATGGTTCATCCAGCCACAAATCCTCTGTCATGAATGATTTGACATACGAGCACTCTCCACATCACAGAAAAAGAAATGGACTCAGACGATCAAAGCACTTTGGCTAGTTCAGAAGATTCTTCAGATGACTAGTCTGAAGAAATGAGTTCAACTTCTAATGATACTATACTTAGTGATCTCGAAAGTCTATCCAGTGAAAACTTATCCAGCGATGACGATGGAGCAGTTCCACATTTGATGGTTCATCCTGCTGAATCAAACTCACAGACCGAACCAATTATCACAGGTGAAGACGAAAGTGGAAATGAATCAACAACACCACATGTTCCCCAAAAATGAAAGAGTAAAATTTCAAACTTTTACTTCAGATGACCTCCCTCCATCAAAATGGCGTGAAAGGTTCCAAGAATTTCAGGCTTGGCTCAGCCTAGAATCACAAAGACCAGAAGCACAGACAGGTGGACAAGTCTGGGCAATTACAGATAGATGATGTTTTTACAACTTCCATCTATCACCAATGCCCTGACCTATCTGTATATTGAATTCTGCGGACAAGACGCTCAAGTCACTGAAAGACTACGTGCAGAATTCTTCAAACTAAAATGTTGTTCAATGGAAAAGAGAGATTTGGAGAAGCATTACAAAACGATGACTCAAAATTTTTACCAAATACGCAGTGTTGACCCTGATTCAACGACATAGAGTCTAGAAAACGACAGGAAAATGATATAGAGCTTGAAAATAATCTAATGGAAAGATAAAGAACACAAAGATTTATAGTGGTTCGGCCCCAGTGATTGGTAATGACCTACGTCCACTTGATACTATTATTAATATTGAGCTCCCAAGGTGTGATCAAAGAACTAGGGTTCTTGAGTTTCACGGACCTTAGAAGAAAAAAACAATACAACGATGGATAATAGTAATATAATTCTCAAAGAAAAAAGATCGATCCCCTTCCTTGAGCTATCTCTTGTATATTTATAGGCTCAGGAAGAGTTACATGAATTAGGAAATAATATATATCCTTAATGATCGGATTTGCAGGACATAATGAAGAGATATTCTCGGATATCATCACAACTATATAGATCTTTACATAAATAAACGAAGTATACGACCAAGCTGGTCGTATATAGAACTTGATCTCTTCGTGTAGAAATAATGATGGTCGATAGGTGAGCCGTATCTCTGTTACATGTCTGCCACGTGTCGAAAACCCTTGCCACGCCATCAGCAGCTGATTTATTGATAAACATTTGCCCCCCAAATTTATTTATTGTGACCAGCAATAAGTAAACTTAGGAAAATAACTTTTCGTATGCCCCACGAAATCTATCAGAGATCTCGTGCATTCTTGAAAACAGTGACCTAATCACGTCCAATCATGCCTCTTCAGTTTTCAAGAAACCATTCTGACGGCTGTTACACTCCCCCATGCCTTGAAAAAGGTAACTCATGATTACCCCTTTTCGGCACACCTCAATTTCTATAAATAATCCCCACATTCTTCTTTTAACTCTTTACACGCTATCTTTCTGCCAAGAACTCTCAAGAACTATATTCCAGAGCCCAGAACTTCAAAGTTTTCAGACGCTTTGCCGAGGATCTTTCACCTGCAAACCCAAAGCTTCTCCTTTTCAGGATCTCCAATCTTCATTCAGGTAAATTTTCTTCAACGTTTAACCCTCTGAGATGCCATGCATGCTGCTTCTGTGCTCTGAAACCTTTTGTGTTCTTGAGTAGAAATTTGTGAAGATTTTGTATATACCGTTTGATGCTTGATAGGGTAGTGTACTTTTACTCTACATAAGTTAGGAATCAGTTTGATAGTCAGGATCATGGGTTTAGGGCATAAAATCGAAGTAAAAATTCGATTTTTAGGCTAGCTGAAAAACTGGGTTTTTCCCGCCCCTTTGGAGTTGATAAAGCTTTTTTTTAGAAAAACTTTTTACTTTCACTTTTTGATCCATTTTTCAAACTGCTCGCATAAAACTTAGTGTTTCGGTTAGAATGATGCTGGTCGATAGACGCGAGCAACATTATTCCAACTTTCAACATAGGCTCCCAGGCTGTGCGTCTTATCTCCTCCTTTGTCTGTTTGTAGTTTATATGCAAGACCCGTGGGGAGGAGAAAGATCCATCGACGATGATCTGCTAGCTCAACTGCTCGAGGACGAAGAACAACCCTCGACATTGATACCTGATATTCCCTTTTCTCATATTAATCCAAACACTTCTCCAGTCTTGACCCGAAACATGGCTCGCACCAAAACCAAGGCCCAGAAAAGAAAAAACCACGACACTTCCCATCAACCTGCTACTAGGGTTGATGCTCCCTGGACCAGTGGTCGAGATGAAAATGCTCCCGATCCAAACATCCAAAGACATGCCCGCCCTCAACACGTTATTCAGCCGGATGTCGAGTGGCATGTAGTCTCTGAAAGTAGGTTGACGGTCAGAATGATCGCCAACTACTTAAGGAAATACAGTCTACCAGGGGTGACCCTAGTCAATCCCAACCCAGACCAAATGGCTAATCTTCCTGGAGGCGCCTAGTCGCAGTTTCATATTAAGGCAGGGGCACCTTTCCTCTTCACCCATTCTTTCAGGGGGTGGCCAACTATTTTGGAGTTTCCCCCTTTCAAATAACCCCAAATGGATATAGGATGCTTGCTGCACTCTATATCTTGTATAGCCAGAAAAAATGGCCCGTGCCATCGCCTCATGAGGTCAACTACCTGTTCGACCTCAAATCTAACCCGAACCATGAAGGCATGGGGTTCTTCCACCTTTGTCATCAGGAAACTGGGTGCACTTTCCTGACTGACACGACCCATATCTCAAATGTGGGGAGGTACTACCAAGAGTACTTCCTTACGGCTGACTTGGTCGCGGAAAACCAGGCATTCGCACGAGGAGGTAAAACTTTCGTATCGCTGGCTGACTTCTTCACTTAGTGTTTTCCTCCACAATGTCTTAAACTTTTGATGTCTTCCAGGCCCGTGGCTGCGACCAAACCCAACTCCAGGAATGGAGTTGAGATTGTCACTCTTAGCCAGCATGTCAGATGCTGAGAAGGGTGTCAAGAATCTGGTTACAGAGGCTAACCTTAGGTTGGCTAGCCTCTGGGCCCCTCAATCGGATACGAGGGGCCCTTTGGTAGGAAGTGCTCGCGCTAAAGAGGAACCCGAGCAGTAACCTCAAGTGTCTCCTCCACGGAGGAGGCCAACTGGGGTCACGATCAGGGAACCTGCTATCACTCCTCGAGCAGAGAGGCCCTCGGCCCCCTTAAGGAAAGGAAAGAAGAAGGCCACCGAGCCTGCTGACTTCTCTAACGACTCGTCGGATGACAACGGTATAGTAATTTCGCTTTTAAACAATTTTTGCATTCCTTGTCATCTATTCGACGAGGACGACAATTTTAAATATGCTCCACACTTAGGGCCAGACTTCTTCATGTCAAAGAATGTGTGTAAGACTAGTAGAGTCTGTAGTGTAGCGACCAGTAATAATAGCTCGGGTATTGGACTTTGCAATCCTTCTTTGTTTCTTTTTCTGATGTAATGTGTTTGGCTATTCATTCTATCTCATTGTTTGACTTTGTTCTTGTTTTTCAGGCATGGACTCCACCAACGTGTTCGACCTTTACAACACCCCAGAGGCTGCTGCTGCCCCTCCAAGAAAGAAGAAAACTAGTAAGAGACATACTGGGGAGAGCAGCAAAGAGCCTCAGGCGAAGAAGGCCCAGAATGCAGGCCCTTCGAAGGACGCGCCCTCTGCCATAACAACTCTGCCTTCCCCCCATGAGCAGCAGACTTCATCTGCTGCAGTCGGGTCGTCTCCTTCTCTTGATGCCCCATCTGACCAACCTCAGCAGGAGGATCCTGCCTCAACTAGGAACTTGATGGTTGGTCACGCCTTTAAGCTGATCAAGGAAAGGGTCACAAAAATCGCGAAGAACGAACGCTGCTGAGAGGCAATGGCGGCTACGGAGACGATGGGCATTGACCCAATTTTGAACCGAACCCTGAATGAGTTCACTAGTGTAAGTTATCTCCTTTTGTGAAATCAGGTCTTCGTTAGTTTACTGTTTGTCTAATTTTTGTTTTGAATGCAGGCCATGCTAACCCTTACTGTTGCCCGCATCCGCCTGGGTGCTATCACCGAGCAGGCCAAGACCTCGGATCAATGGCATGAGGACGAACTCAAAGCTGTTGAGGCCAAACATGCTGATCAGCTGGCGGTAGTGACTGTGGAAAAGGCCCAACTGGCTAAGGAGTTGGAGGAGAAGCTGAAGTCTCTGGAAAAAGCCCGCGAGCTGAGGGACCAATACAAGGAGTCCAACCGCTCTAACTATAAAGTGGCTAAGCAGCTCAAGCTAGACTTGATCGCGAGCAGGCAAGAAACCAATGATTTGGAGGGTCGAGTTAAGGACTTGGAGAAGACCAACGCTGCCAACTTAGAGAGGTACAAAAATGCCACCCTGAGGTGCTTCTACGATTTATGGAAGCACAATCAGGGTGCCAATTTTAACTATCTTCCTGAGAATGCGAGGGAAGCTGAGCTGGCTCGCTACGCGGCTCAGCTGGCTGAAGAAGAAGGATCGAGGGTCCCTACTTCCCCCGAAATCTCGCTGGCCGCCGGGATGGAGGGTGCAGATAACGAAGTTGTCAACCAGAGTCCTCCCCAAGATCCTCCAGCTCCTCCAGCTCCTTAGTCTTTTCTTTTTATATTTCTTTCTTTTTTTAGCTACACGAGCCACAGGTTGCGATGTAAAGACAATGATTTTTTGGTTTGTTGCACGGGCTGCTTTTACTTTCATTTTGAACAATTACATCCAAGAAGTTACTGCTTGCGGTGTAAAAGGATCGCTTTGATATTGTAATATATTTACATATTATAACATCTATTTGTTCGCATGACCGAACTTAGCATAGCACTTTGATTTGATTTAACAAAATATCAAAATTTTGAAAAATACTCTAAGTGCCCTAGCATGCTTTCACTTATTTTGCTCATGTGTTTACATAACTTTTAACGATATACTTTGCTTACTTGTACCTTGTATGCCCCCAAGTGATCGGGGAGCTTTAGCTCCTCGTTCACTTGCCTTGACTAGAACCTGCCCGAACATTATTGCTCGTAGCAATGCGATTAGAATTATAATACAGCAAAACAACACATGTAATGAGCAAATACTTGTAATAAATACAATAGTTGGAAAGAAATGACTGGCTCAGCATAGTCCCTTTTATTCTCGTAGCAAATGGACTAAACATGTCTTTACGAGTGATCAATAAGATCTTACACAAAACCTGTAAAAAGTAAAATTTATACAAGCCAATTCTTTAAGAAGAATTGTTCATTGATAATACTTGTACAGGTTTTCTCCATTCCAATATCGAGGAACGAGATCTCCGTTTAAGCGTGCAAGTTTATAAGTGCCTGGGTGAAGGACTTCATCAATCTGGTAAGGCCTTCCCAATTTGGCCTGAGTACTCCAGCAGCTTGGTCACTGGTGTTAAGAAAAACTCTTCGGAGCACAAGGTCTCCAACATTGAATTTTCTTTCTCGAACTTTGGAGTTGAGATACCGGGCGATCTTCTGTTGGTATGCAGCTACTCGGAGCTGGGCTTGTTCACGCCTTTCATCAATTGAGTCCAAGGATTCCATCAGTAGTTGGCTGTTAGAATCTTGGTCATATGTTATTCTGTGGTGAGAGGGTAGATCCAATTCAACAGGCAACATGGCCTCATACTCGTATGCCAAGGAAAATGGGGTATGACCTGTTGCTGTTCGGTGGGAAGTTCTATACGACCAGAGGACTTCAGGCAACTGTTCTAGCCATGCTCCCTTAGCTTCTTCAAGTCTTTTCTTCAGTGTATCCTTCAACGTTTTGTTAACTGCCTCGACTTGCCCGTTTGCCTGGGGATGAGCGACTGAAGAAAAACTTTTGATAATGTCGTGACGTTTGCAGAAATCTATGAATAGATCACTGTCGAACAGGGTGTCGTTGTTCCAGACTATTTTCTTTGGCAATCCATAGCGACATATGATGTTATTGACTACGAAGTCAAGCACTTTCTTCGTCGTTATGGTCGCGAGTGGCTCAGCTTCGACCCATTTGGTGAAGTAGTCGACGGAAACTACTGCGTACTTTACATCACCTTTCCCCGTAGGCAAAGATCCAATTAGATCTATTCCTCAAACCGCAAAGGGCCATGGACTCTGCATCTGCTTTAACTCATTGGGAGATGCTCGCGGGATCTTAGAAAACCTTTGACACTTGTCACATTTTCGCATGAACTCCATGGAGTCTTCATTCATTGTTGGCCAGAAATATCCCTGCCTTAGGATCTTTTTCGACAGGCTTTGCCCCCCAGCGTGGTCTCCGCAAAAGCCTTCGCGTACCTCCTTCATTAACTCTTTGGCTTTCTCCTTTGTAATACATCTTAGGAGTGGTAGCGAGTATCCCCTTCAGTACAGGATTCCATCAACCAGGATATTCCTAGTAGCTTGCCGCTGAAGGGTCCTAGCCTTGTTTCTGTGTGCTGGTAGCATGCCGCTTGATAGATACTCTACATATGGCGCGCTCCATGTGTCCATCATCTGGATGACTAAAGTGGTTTCTGTTGCTTGGATGCTGGGTGCGGATAGTCGCTCGACTGGCACTATGTTGAGAGTATCAACATCTTTTGCACTTGCCAATTTTGCCAAAGCGTCTGCATTGGAATTCTGATCACGAGGCACTTGCTGGAGAGTGTATCTGCCGAACTGGGCTAATAGATCCTTTGCTTTGTTCAGATAGGCAACCATCTTTAATCCTCGCGCTTGAAACTCTCCCAAGATTTTATTCACGACTAGCTAAGAATCACTATAAATGTCGAGCGCTTTTATGTTCATGTCCTTGGCTAACCGCATTCCAGCGAGCAGTGCTTCATATTCAGCCTCATTGTTAGAGGCAGTGAAGTCAAATCTTATTGCACAGTGAAATCGATGCCCTTCCAATGTTATCTATATCACTCTTGCTCCTACGTGGGATTCGTTAGATGATCCGTCGGTGAACAATTTCCACGAGGGTGCTTGGATTTGACATTCAGGCTTGCTAGGCTCCTCGATCTGCTCGCCACCCGCGGGCTCTGTAAACTCGGCGATGAAGTCAGCTAAGGCTTGTCCCTTTATCGCTGCTCGCGGTAGGTAAGATATGTCGAACTGCCCGAGTTCGACTGCCCACTTTAGTAATCTTCCGGAAACCTCTGGCTTTTGCAAAACTTGCTGAAGAGGCTGGTTGGTCAATACCGTAATCGTGTGGGATTGGAAGTAAGGCCGCAGCTTCCTAGAGGCCAATACTAAGCAGTAGGCTAACCTTTCAATGGGGGGATATCTCAATTCTACTCTGATCAGCCTTTTGCTTACGTAATAGACAGCCTTCTGCACACGTTCTTCTTCTCTCACCAGAACAGCACTAGCAGCGTAATCCGTGATTGCCAGGTAGATGAACAAAGTCTCTTTATCGACCGGCTTCGACAGAATGGGTGGCTGCGCCATATGTGCTTTTAGTGCTTGAAAGGCCTGTTCGCACTCATCTCTCCATTCAAATTTCTTGTTGCCTCTGAGTAGATTGAAAAATGGGATGCACTTGTCCGTGGATTTTGAAATAAATCTACTAAGAGCGGCAATTCTCCCAGTTAGACTTTGGACATCCTTAATCTTCACTGGCAACTTCATCTCGATCAGGGCTTTTATCTTCTCAGGATTAGCTTCAATTCCTCTTAAGTTTACTATGAATCCCAAGAACTTCCCTGATCCAACTCTGAAGGAACATTTAAGGGGATTAAGCTTCATCCTATATTTATTAAGGACGTTGAAGCATTCCTGCAAATCCCTTACATGTCCTTCTTCCATCTTCGAATTAACCAGCATGTCGTCGATGTAAACCTCCATGTTTGCCCCGATTAGCTCCTTAAACATGTGGTTGACGAGTCTCTGGTAAGTCGCACCAGCGTTTTTCAAACCAAAGGGCATCACCTTGTAACAGTAGAGCCCTGTATCAGTTCGAAAGCTAGTGTGATCCTCATCAGGGGGATGCATACTAATCTGATTATACCCAGAGTATGCATCCATGAATGAGAGGATCTTGTGTCCTGTAGGGGCATCGACTGTAATGCCCCGAACTCTCCGATATGGTTTAATGGCGGGATTAGTAGGGCGGGATGGCCATACTTATTTAATTATGCCATTAGTCGAATATATGCATGTTTATGTGAATTATATTATGATATGATGTTAAATGCATGCATGTGGGTCCACATTTCATGACAGGGGTATTTTGGTAATTTGGCCCATTGAGGGCGTAATTGTATATTTGTATGCATGTCGGTGATATATGGTTAAGGCCACATTATAATGTGGATTTGTTCAAGCTATTCGACATGAGACGATCTTTGAATATTAAGTAGCGGTTTAGTCATAACGGGATTAAGCTCGAGGCTCGGGATGAGTCTCGGGATGTTTTTAATGATAAGAGAGTTACCGGGAATTAAAGGGTAACGGGATATGAATTATTGGTGTTTGGGATTATCGAGAATAGCGGGAATTGGAGAGCATTAATTATGATTAACGACATAGGTTGGAAAGGTCAAATTTGCCCTTGGGAGCCTTTAGAAATCTTTAATTGACCTAGGGGTATAATGGTCTTTTTACCCCTAGGATAGTTATATACTGAGTTAAGGTGTAAAACTGAAGAGGAAACAGAGCAAGTTTGGAGCATACCTGCACCTTCTCCTTCCTCCATCTCCTTTGTGAATTTTTGTGATCTTGTTGAGGATTTGAGCTTGGGAAGTAGGCCTTGGGAGTTTGGGAGAGTGTTCCACAATTGACGAGCACCACAACTTGAACTTGAGGCAAGTTTTTAGCCACTAGTTTCCATGTATGCTCTGTTTTGGTTGTTAGTTTCAGCTCTTGATTTTGATGTGGATAGTTGGAATCAATGGGAGATTTTGTGTAAGATTGATTGGGTTTTGGTGAGGGGGTGATGTAGGTGAAGTTTAGGGGTTGAATTGGATGTTTTGGTAAGGTTTGGGATTGGTTTGGAAAGTTGGTTTCAAGGGGAATCACAAGAAGGGAAAACCAGTGGAGCTGCTGGTCTGAAGCTGGCGCCCCAGCGCCAGTCCTAGTGCCCCAGCGCTATGCAGAGCAGAGAGTAGCCCTCTTTGTTTCTGGGGCAGCGCCCCAGCGCTGGTTGGCAGCGCCTAGGCGCTAGGTCAGTTTCAGGATGTGTTGTTTTTAGGGTTCGGGATGGTTTTTAAGGCTCGGGGGTTGGTTCCTTTACCCCTTTTGAGTAGGGGTGCACACGGGTCGGATTTTCGGGTTTCGGGTTCATCGGGTCCGGGTTTTGCGGGTTTCGGGTTAGGAAAAACGGTACTGAAACCGATCCGAAAATTTCAGATTTTTCAGGTTCGGGTTCAGTCGGGTTCGGGTGTATTTTCGGGTTTGATGGGCCATTTCTGATTTTGGGTCGAAAAACCCAGATTTGCAAAAATGCCATTTTTTTTTCAAAATTGCCATTTTTTTTCAAAAATACCATTTTTTTCTTTCAAAAATATCATTTCTTGGCAGTTTCAGTAGTAGTACTATGTGCGAATATTATCTTATCTCTCATAGGTTACGTATATTATATTAATACTGTTTGATGAATTTAACTAAGTTGGTAACTAAGAAAACATAATTATGGTTTTTGAAAAATGCCTAACAACTAATTATATTATTTGGACATTTTGTTTTTGTTTCTAAAAATGTATAATTAATTAGAAACTCAAAAAACTGTTAACGTATGAACCAATGTTTCTTTTAATAGTATTTTGAAAGAATAATGCTAATTAATAAGTACAAAATTAATTATTTCTAAAGAAACTAAGCACCTTTTGATATTTCTCAGTAAAAAAACAAAGGGATCATGAGTAAATAATAATTTACACGAATATACATGTACATATATATACACATAACTAGTTGATGAACCACATAAAAAAACATACTATCTGTTTGATATGAATATATCATATCCTATATATATAAGTAACATATTAAGATAGCTAACGTAAATATCAAATCAATAAACCCCCTCCTATCTTTTTCAGGAAAATAAAAACATAGTAACGAAAGATAAAATAACCAAAGACCAATCAAAGAGAAGCTCACTAGGAACACCTTGAATGACCATCTATAAATACATGTTAAGCCACCAAGATTTCTACAAGGAAACACATTAGAGCAAAGTAGTTCAATTGACTATTTTCTGCTTTTAAAAAGAGAGTGATAATATTAAAATATTAAGAAAAAACTGCAACCATAAATAAACAACGATAAAATCCATAAACTTAAGTACATAACTAGTTAACCACAAAACCAAAATAAAGTCCATAAGTCGTCTACAACCATAAACATTAAATTAAGTCTATAAAAGTTCAAAATACATGACCAGCAAAAGTCCATGCCCTTTCCTTCTTTCCTTTCCTTCATTCCTTTCAAAATTCAAATAAGAAAAATTAGTAAAGAAAAGAAATCGAGGATAATAAATAACATAAAGGCAGGTAGGCATGAATAAATTCTTACAAGCAATTACAATTCTTTTAATTTGTAGATTGTTGTGCAGCAGATGCAGATGAGGCTGAAGACTGAAAATTGACGGAGGATGAAGCTGGCCCAGGCCCAGCACTTGTAGGATCATTGGTCATCTCTACAAATATTTTTAATATAAAAGATAAATATTAGATTATAAAAAAACATTCACACACTTAAAATAAATATTAAAATGTATTAAACTACCTGACTCAAGATACTCTGATGTTTGAAGCGCTTCTTCTTCTTCCATATATTCTCGAGTTATGATGGGTTGATGTGATCCGCTCCACCAGTTATTGAGACAAATTAATGCTTCGACCATCCTTGGGCTTAGTGAGCTTCTAAAAGGATCTAAAATTCGACCTCCTATAGAAAATGCCGCCTCAGAAGCAACGGTGGTAACTGGTATAGCTAACACATCACGAGCCATGAGTGACAAGATCTTGTACTTGCACCCACTACTAGCCCACCATCCCAACACATCAAAATTCTCAGTTGGTCGCTCAGGTTCCTCTTCCAAATATTTATCGACCTCATTTTTTGTCACTCCATCATCCTTTTCCAATCTTCGTGCCACAAACTCATCATGCAAATTTCGTGACTTCTTGTTGGCACTAGGTCGACCACTAACAGGCATGACAAATGTGGATGAAGAACTAACAATAGAGGTTGATTGTAGCTGAGCCTGAGTCCTAGATGCCGATAGATGAAGACTTGATGCTGTCTCATTATATTGATCAAACATTACCCGCATTGTCTTCTCTACCTTTTTCACCATCTCTTTGCACGTCATCTCATCATAAGTTGCACTAAAGCAATGACTGAGATAGTCAAGCTTGTATCTTGGGTCAAGGACCAAGGCAATTAGAAGTGTCTCATTGCAATTATCAAGTTTTCCCCAATACTTGTCATACTTTAGTTTCATGCTAATTGCCATTGTCCTCAATAACTCATTATCATCATCGTCAGCTATTAAGTCACACAGTTCTTGTTGCATATTGGAGATCTCAATGAAGTACTTATTAGCAGTAACATAAGTAGACCCACTAAACTTTAATGTTACTTCGTAAAAAGTCTCCAAAAACCTCAAAAACACTGAAGCATTTTCCCAATCATCAACAGTGGGGGGCCCCTCCTTTGGTATTCCATTTTTGTCAACCTCATCAAAATAATTCATATAATTAGCATCTCTTTTCATCCTGTCAAATGCCTTCCGAAATTTCATTGCACAATTGAGCATTAGATATGTGGAGTTCCATCTTGTTGGGACATCTAAACACAAAAGTCCTTTACATTCAATCTTTTCCTGTATGACACGCTCCTTAAAAAATTTTAGCCTAGCAGGAGAAGACCTAACGAACCTCATAGCATTTCTAATTGCTGCAATTGACCCATGTTTTTCCTTCAACCCTTCAGTGACAATTAGATTCACAATATGAGCGCAACACCTCATATGTAAAAACTTTCCATCCAAAATTAGGCCTCGCTCTTTCTCCTTGAATTGTTGCCTCAAGTATCTAATGGCAACATCATTAGACGAAGCATTGTCTACCGTAATGGTAAACAACTTAGAGATGCCCCAATCTAAAAGTCATAAGTCGATCTCATGGCCAATGGTTTCCCCTTTGTGATCTACCACTTGGCAAAAATTGATAATTCTTTTCTGATACTCCCAAGAATTATCAATCCAATGAGCAGTGATGACCATGTAATTCAAATTTTGAATGGAAGTCCAAGTATCGGTAGTAATTGATATTTTTCAATGTTGCCTTCTCCTCCTTATATAACTTCAATACATCTCAAAGTGCCTTCAATACTTCAATACTTCAATACATCACGACTCAAAATATTTTTCAATGTTGCCTTCTCCTCCTTATATAACTTCAATACATCTCTAGCAACAGTCATTCGAGAAGGGATCTCAAACCGAGGTTGGAGTGTTTTGACAAATCTTTTGAACCCTTCACCCTCAACATGTCTAAATGGCAACTCATCCAACACAATATATTTTGTGAGGGCTACCCTACAAGCTTCTTTGTTATAAGCTACCGCTACTAAATTTGTCTCCCCCTCTTTCCCTCCCTTTACATTCTGAAAGCTTAAAGTCTTTTGTCTCTGCTCATCAATCTTATACGGACTTAGGTCGCATACTTTCTTAAAATGGTTCCACAAATGACTGGTCCCATGTTTTCTACTGTCACACAAGAAGTCAGACCCACAATAATTACATATGCACTTGGGGGGAGGAGACTCTTCGTTAGGATCTGTCGAGGGTGGAGGAGGATCTTCCTTAGTAATATGATCCCAAATAGATGACCCTTTTCCCTTTGTTTTCCCGGTACTACTAGCACTAGGGATGGGGGGAGGTCTAACCCTCTTTCTACTAGCTCTAGTTTTTCTACCCTGATCAGTAGGAGGAGTAGGGTTATCAGTTTGAGTGAGAGGTGGTTGATCTTGAGCATCTATTGGGGGAAGAGTTTCATCTACCTCATCAATATCCATTACCTAACAAATCAATAGAAATTCAAGTAATTGTTATTGCTAGACAAAAGAAGATACTATAAACACAAAACACACACTGATATACACACAAAACACACTCGTGATGCAAAACCATGAAACTGCTTCCCATCCCAACAATGAGTTTTTCCATCACAGAGCCAAAAACATGTAAAGCACAGAGACCTAATGTTGTAAACCTCCGGACATTAAGTAAACATCCTATAAGCCCTCAAAGATTATAGTTATAAATTTCAGAAAAATTGAAAATTCATTAAAAACCAATCACATCTTCAAGGTTGAAATTGAAATACCATCACTTCAACCACCACCAACAGCAAATATAGAACATCATCATCAAAAAACCACCGCCCCAACAGCAAAATAATAATAATAATAATAATAATAATAATAATAATGATAATACAAAAAACAGCAACAACAACAACAGCATTAAGGAGTAAAGACTGTGTTTTGATGATGTGGGAGTGGGAGCAGAGAGAGATGGAGGCTTAAATGAAATCAAGGCATAAATCAATACAAAACATTTTCATCAGGCATTAGTCAAAACAACTTAACAGATAATGTATATTATATATATATAATAATTGAATCGAAAAAACTATTCAAACAGATTAAATTAATTGCCTGATTAATAATTAAATAAAGCAAAATACTAATTGACATCAAATAAATTCAATTCAGCCCATTAAAACAAATAAATTAATAGATTAGATTAGATTAATAGATTAAAATAAATAACCGAAACTGCCTAAGCCTATAACATATATATATTATATATACATATATATACTAAATAAATGTAAATATATGTACTGTGCTTACCGGACCGAGGCGAGGCGTGTTGCGCCGCTGGTGGTGGCCGGTGGTGCCGCCGCGTGAGAGCTGAGGGAGGCGAGGCGAGGGAGGCTCCGGGCTCGTCTCGAAGGGTTGGGTGGGTCGGCGGCAGGCAAGGCAGTGGCTGGCTGGCATGCACTCGGCTTCTCTGCTGAAGCTTGAACCAAAGGAGGAGAGGAGGAGAGGACGACGAGGGAGGCTCTAGTCTGGGGGGCTGCCGCTTGAACGAAGGAGAAGATGAAGAACGAAAAAAAAAAGGGGGTCGGGTAAAGTTTTTAGGGTTAAATTAAATTCTTCTTTCTTTCAGTTCAAATTTTGATTATATATAATATTTATTTAATTTTTTTTTTAAATTCAGTCGGGTTTCGGGTTACACCCGAACCCGACAGTACATATATTGCAAACCCGAATCCGACCCGATTTTTTCGGGTTCGGGTTCGGGTCGGGTTAAACCCGACTTTGTCGGTTTTTTAAAAAAACGGATTCTCCGGGTTCGGGTCAGGCGGGTTTTGCGGGTTTTCGGGTTTTTCGGGTTAAATGTGCACCCCTACTTTTGAGTAGATTGGGAGCCCCGAGTGTGAGGGAATGATCCCAGGAGTGTGGTTTAGATTTTGAACCATTCATTGATTTACCTTATTAATGGTTTCTAATTGGTTATGATTAGGTAACCGCTAAGGAATCTAAAGGTCGATGGTTCTCAAGGGTCGTTCTTATATTATTTCTCGCTCGAACCAGAGGTAAGAAAACTGCACCTCATACGTGACATGCACGGTTTTTCATGAAGTATGTTGATTGAGTAAATGTGGACATGGATTGATTATTAAATGCTTAGAAAATCTTTCTCATTTGTGCATGGTACTGACTCATTAGTCACAATTGGCATAGGTGTCAGTATCAACTGTGAAGCTGTGACTCATTAGTCAGGTTTGCCAGTGGTACTGGGCACTGGTCACATAGGGCTGACTCATTAGTCAGGACGACTTTATCGTGTTCAATGCAAGCCAATAAAGATTAGATCTAATCGATAACTGCATTGGATGACTCAAAGAGCATTAATGCCGGACCGACCTCAAGTTTGACAAATACTATAAGGGCTTGTGTGACTTACCCATCAGTCACTCATCTGTTAAGTTAGAGACTTACCCATCAGTCTCTCGTCTGTTTAAGGCTAGTGGCTTACCCAGCAGCCACTCTTCTGTTTAAATTAGCAACTTGCTTGTCAGTCACTCAGTATGGTTTTCTAGAACCTCAAGTGATATTCATTCAAATGTTTAAGGGCTATAAGCTCTGTGTGATTATACTGATAATCAATTGATAATTTTTATATACAATATTGTGTTTTCTTGCTGGGCTTTGGCTCATGGGTGCTATGTGGGGCAGGTAAAGGGAAAGAAAAGCTCACCCAGCCCTGAGTGGACAGCTTAGGTGGTGATGTGTACATATGCAGCCGCTTGACCACCGCGGCCAAGGAGTTCTCAGAGGAACTATGGGGTTTACCCTATTTTTCCACTTAGGTCGGCGGGTTTGTAAATTTGAAATAGTAGTGACCATCTTGTGTTATAAACAACTTGTAAATGTTTTGATGAGCTCATGAACAGTTTTATATACTTAATAAAGCATGTCATTTCCTTTAACTGATTTTCCACCTTAGCCTGTTAATAACACTTAGAACACGTTTTTAACCAATGAACTCGGGTAGCGGGTCAAATTTTTGGTTCACCGTAACTGTTCTGGGGTAGCCAGGGCGTTACAACTTGGTATCAAAGCATGCCAAGGTTAAGGTTCCTGTAGACTGGCTGGGCATGTACACACATCACTGAAGTCAAGCTCGACTCATGGTTTGGTAACTATTTATGTAGTTATATGTATAACTCCTTAAATATTGTATATATGCTTTACCTATATGCATGAGACACCATGTTGAACCTGTGCCCTGAAATATGACATCCTCAGCAACTGTGTGCTAATTAGTACTGAAATTGCTGGAACATACTCATTAGTATTGTTGATTATGAATTATTGTGCGATACATGCTAAGTGTTAAATGTTATAAAGATGTATCTGCTTGCATATTGAATGACTGTGGAATGTGATAATTGTTTGCTTGTTCTTGGACCGTAAGGCGGCAAGAGGTTTATTTATTACTACCTGACTGGCCGTATTGATCAATGTTTCAGCAAGGTATCAGATAAGAATGAATCCAGGGCAGACACATACTTCAGCTGGCTAGAGTGATCAGGGCCAGAATAACAATAACAGCCAGGGTTAAGAGAATGACCAATCTCAGATTCCACAGCCAGCTCCTGCAAATTGGCAGCAGTTGTTTAATGACTTGCAGGCTACAGTGTTGAAAGAGGGAGAGGAGCTTCGTCTCTTGAGACAGCAACAGGTGCCTGTAGTGGCTAGTATATCAGAGGCTCCTCCTGTGTCAGTACCAGCAGCAGAGCAGTTGCTTGAGGTTGGAAATAAATGGGAACCTCTTTATGAAAGGTTCAGGAAGCAGCAACCTCCTGTTTTTGAGGGCAGTCCAGATCCTGCCAAGGCTCAACAATGGATGAGTATGATTACCACTATCCTTGACTTCATGAGGGTTACTGGTAATGAGAGGGTGGTCTGTGCCACCTATATGTTTCGGGTGGATGCCCGGAATTGGTGGGAAGTGGTTACCCAGACCAAGAATATTAATGCCCATAGTTGGGAGGAGTTTCAAACTCTATTTAATGAAAAGTACTACAATGATGCTATCAGGGTAGCTAAAGCTGAGGAATTCATTAGGCTACTTCAGGGAAGTTTGTCAGTTACTGAGTACGCCTTAAAATATGATCGTTTGGCAAAGTTTGCCAAGGAACTGGTGCCCATTGATGGGACCAGGAGAGAGTGATTCCTTCAGAGGCTACATCCCAGATTAGCCCGTGATGTATGGATCACCACTGTGGCAGGGGTTACTACCTATGCACAGGTGGTTAAGAAGGCACTCACAGCTGAGAGTGCAGAGATCAAGATCTGGCGTGATAGTGCAGCCAGAAATGATTTTAGGAGGACAATTCCTCCATTTGTGGGTTCTGGTAGGGGTGTTGGCCACAGTGATCAGAAGAGGAAGGTTCTTGACACCTTCCCAGTTCCAGGTCTTGTTAGGCGACCTCGTGGTATTACAATGAGTCTTATAGGGGGTAGTGAAGCCTGGAAGACTCGTCCTGAATGCCCTATATGCGAGAGGCGTCATTTGGGAGAGTGTAGGTTAAAGGCCTGCTACTTGTGTGGAGCAGTAGGTTATTTTAAGAAAGATTGCCCTCAGGTAAGAAAAGAAGAACCCAGAAAAGAGGACAGCTCGGCCCCAGCTTGAGTGTTCACATTGACATAAGCAGAAGCTGAGGCGTCTCCCTCAGTTGTTACAGGTCAGCTTCTTAGTGCTGGAACCCCTTATAATGTATTGATTGATTCTGGTGCTACACGCTATTTTGTTGCTAGTAGTGTTATTGATACACTGTGTAGACCCTGTGAATTTTATGCTGTGGGGTTTGGTACTTTGTTACCCACTGGAGAGTTAGTGGTATCCAGGAGAAGGGTCATATCTTTGCCAGTGACAGTGGAGGGAAGAGAGTTGTCAGTGGACTTGATAGAGTTGGTTATGGCCGACTTCGACATGATATTGGGTATGAATTGGTTGGAAAAGTATGGGGCAACCATTGATTGCAGAAGGAAGATGGTCACCTTTGAGCCTGAAGGTGAAGATCATTTTGTGTTTGTTGGTTCTATGCATGGAGCTTGCATTCCTATGATTTCTGTGTTGAGGGCTAGGGATTAATTACAAAGAGGTTGCATTGGATTCTTAGCCAGTGTGGTTGATACCACTCAGGTCATGCCAGTGAGACCAGAGGAGACTAGACTTGTCTATGAGTTCCTGGATGTATTTCCAGAAGATTTGCCAGGGTTGCCACCACATAGAGAAATTGGGTTCGTGATAGAACTGGCACTAGGGACAGAGCCAGTGTCTAGAGCACCTTACAGAATGGCCCCAGCTGAGTTAAAGGAATTAAAAGTACAGTTGCAAGAGCTTTTAGATTTGGGTTTTATCAGACCTAGTTTCTCACCTTGGGGTGCGCCAGTTCTGTTTGTGAAAAAGAAGGATGGCTCTTTGAGAATGTGTATTGATTACAGAGAACTGAATAAGCTAACAATTAAGAACAAGTATCCTTTGCCAAGGATAGATGATCTGTTTGATCAGTTGCAAGGTAAGAATGTATTCTCTAAGATCGACCTTCGTTCTGGTTATCATCAGTTGAGGGTCAAGGAAGGAGATATACCAAAGACTGCTTTTCGTACAAGGTATGGGAATTATGAGTTCCTAGTTATGTCATTTGGATTGACTAATGCCCCTGCTGCTTTTATGGATCTGATGAACATAGTGTTTAAGGATTATCTGGACTAGTTTGTGATCGTCTTCATCGATGATATTCTGGTATATTCTCAGACTGAGTCAGAGCATGAGAAACATCTGAGGTTAGTTCTACAGAGACTTAGGGAACACAGATTGTTTGCTAAATTCAAGAAGTGTGAGTTCTGGTTGTCTCAGGTATCCTTTCTTGGGCATATTGTCAGTAAGGAGGGGATTAAGGTAGATCCAACAAAGATTGAAGCGGTCAGAGATTGGCCAAGGCCAAAGAATGCTTCTTAGGTTAGAAGTTTCCTTGGATTGACAGGTTATTATAGGCATTTCGTGGAAGGGTTCTCAAAGATAGCTGGTGCTTTGACTGAACTAACACGCAAGAGTCAGAGATTTTTCTAGTCAGATAAATGTGAGAACATCTTCCAGAAACTGAAGCAAAGATTGATTACAACTCCGATTCTGAGTCTTCCAACAGATCAGGAGAAGTTTATGATTTACTATGATGCTTCTCATCAGGGTTTGGGCTGTGTTTTGATGCAATTAGAAAAGGTAATTTCTTATGCTTCTCATCAGTTGAAGGAGTATGAAAAGAGATATCCTACTCATGATTTAGAGTTGGCGGCTGTGGTTTTTGCTTTAAAGATTTGGAGGCACTATCTCTATGGAGAGAAGTGTGAGATCTATACAGACCACAAGAGCCTGAATTACTTCTTCACCCAGAAAGATTGGAATATTAGACAAAGGCGTTGGCTGGAGTTAGTAAAAGATTATGATTGTGAGATTCTGTATCATCCAGGAAAAGCCAACGTGGTAGCTGATGCTTTAAGCCGGAAGGGTCCGGGACATATTCATGGTATGAGGCTGATTGCCAGAGAGTTAGCAGATGATATGACCAGAGCTGGTATAGAGTTGTTGGTGGGGCAGTTGGCTAACATTACGCTATAGTCTACGCTGTTGGAGAGGATCAAGGAAGGTCAGCTGAGTGATCCACAGCTGATCAAGATCAGAGAGGATGTTCTGGCTGGAGCATCCAGAGATTATACAGTATCTGAGATAGGCTTGCTGAGATACAAGGGACAGATATGTGTTCCGTTAGACACTACTTTGAGGCGAGAGATTCTGGATGAATCTCATACTACACCTTACTCTTTGCATCCAGGCACCACGAAGATGTATCAGGATGTGAGATCGTTGTATTGGTGGCCAGGGATGAAGAGGGATGTAGTGTAGTATGTGGCTAGGTGCTTGACTTTTCAACAGGTCAAGACTGAGCATCAGAGGCTGGCAGGGTTATTGCAGCCTCTGGATATTCCGGAGTGGAAGTGGGAAGACATCACGATGGATTTTGTGGTGGGCTTACCCAGGACTGTTGGTCAGCATGATTCTATTTGGGTGATAGTGGATCGCTACACCAAGTCAGCTCACTTCTTGCCAGTGAGGACTACCTATACAGTTGACCGATATGCAGAACTCTATGTGAGAGAGATCGTGTGTCTCCATGGAACACCTAGGTCAATCGTGTTAGATCGGGACCCTACTTTTACTTCCAAGTTATGGGGGAGTTTGCAGAAGGCCATGGGGACATAGCTGAAGTTCAGTACAGCTTATCATCCTCAGACAGATGGGCAATCTGAGAGGACGATCCAGGTTTTAGAAGACATGCTACGGGCATGTGTGCTGGACTTTGGTGGATCTTGGAGTAAATATCTGCCTTTGATAGAGTTCTCCTACAACAATAGTTACCAGACAACCATTGGGATTGCACCTTATGAGATGCTGTATGGTAGGAGGTGTAGATCTCCCATTCATTGGGATGAGACAGGTGAAAGGAGATACTTAGGTCCTGAGGTAGTTCAGAGGACCAGTGAGGCCATTGAGAAGATTAGAGCTCGAATGCTCACTTCTCAGAGTAGACAGAAGAGCTATGCAGATCCCAAGCGCAGGAACGTAGAGTTCCAGGTATGAGACTATGTTTTCCTTAAAGTCTCGCCATGGAAATGGGTGAGAAGGTTTGGAAAGAAAGGCAAGCTGAGCCCTAGATTTGTAGGTCCATTTGAGATCATGGAGAGGATTGGTCAGGTGGCTTACAGATTGGCTTTGCCTCCGGCGTTGTCGGCCGTGCATAATGTATTTCATGTCTCAGCTCTTCGGAGGTATGTATCTGATGAGAGTCATATTTTGAGCTATGAAGATCTGGAGCTTGAGCCAGAAATTTCCTTTGAGGAGCAGCCAGTTCAAATACTTGACAGAAAAGATAAGGTCCATAGGAATAAGACGATACCTTTGGTTAAGGTATTGTGGAGGAATAACAAGGTCGAGGAAGCGACCTAGGAGCAGGAATCAGATATGCAGAGTCAGTATCCCGAGTTGTTCAGGTAAATTTCGAGGACGAAATTTCTGTAAGGAGGGGATAGTTGTAATGCCCCGAACTCTCCGATATGGTTTAATGGCGGGATTAGTAGGCCGGGAGGGCCATACTTGTTTAATTATTCCATTAGTCGAATATATGCATGTTTATGTGAATTATATTATGATATGATGTTAAATGCATGCATGTGGGTCCACATTTCATGACAAGGGTATTTTGGTAATTTGGCCCATTGAGGGCGTAATTGTATATTTGTATGCATGTCGGTGATATATTGTTAAGGCCACATTATAATGTGGATTTTTTCGAGCTATTCGGCATGGGACGATCTTTGAATATTAAGTAGCGGTTTAGTCATAACGGGATTAAGCTCGAGGCTCAGGATGAGTCTCGGGGTGTTTTTAATGATTAGAGTGTTACCGGGAGTTAAAGGGTAACGAGATATGAATTATTGGTGTTTGGGATTATCGAGAATAGCGGGAATTGGAGAGCGTTAATTATGATTAACGAGATAGGTTGGAAAGGTCAAATTTTCCCTTGGGAGCCTTTAGAAATCTTTAATTGAACTAGGGGTATAATGGTCTTTTTACCCCTAGGATAGTTATATACTAAGTTAAGCTGTAAAAGTGAAGAGGAAACAGAGCAAGTTTGGAGCTTACCCATACCTTCTCCTTCCTCCATCTCCTTTGTGAATTTTTGTGATCTTGTTGAAGATTTGAGCTTGGAAAGTAGGCCTTGGGAGTTTGGGAGAGTGTTCCACCATTGAAGAGCACCACAACCTGAACTTGAGGTAAGTTTTTAGCCACTAGTTTCCATGTATGCTCTGTTTTGGTTGTTAGTTTCAGCTCTTGATTTTAATGTGGATAGTTGGAATCAACGGGAGTTTTTGTGTAAGATTGATTGGGTTTTCGTGAGGGGGTGATGTAGGTGAAGTTTAGGGGTTGAATTGGATGTTTTGGTAAGGTTTGGGATTGGTTTGGAAAGTTGGTTTCAAGGGGAATCGCAAGGAGGGAAAACAAGTGGAGCTGCTGGTCTGAAGCTGGCGCCCCAGCGCCAGTCCTAGCTCCCTAGCACTATGCAGGGCAGAGAGTAGCCCTCTTTGTTTCTGGGGCAGCACCCCAGCGCTGGTTGGCAGCGCCTAGGCGCTAGGTCAGTTTCAGGATGTGTTGTTTTTAGGGTTCGGGATGGTTTTTAAGGCTCGGGGGTTGGTTCCTTTACCCCTTTTGAGTAGATTGGGAGCCCCGAGTGTGAGGGATTGATCCCGGGAGTGTGGTTTATATTGTGAACCATTCATTGATTTACCTTATTAATGGTTTCTAATTGGTTATGATTAAGTAACCGCTAAGGAATCTAAAGGTCGATCGTTCTCAAGGGTCGTTCTTATATTATTTCTCGCTCGAACCAGAGGTAAGAAAACTACACCTCATACGTGACATGCATGGTTGTTCATGAAGTATGTTGATAGAGTAAATGTGGACATGGATTGATTATTGAATGCTTAGCAAATCTTGTTCATTTGTGCATGGTACTGACTCATTAGTCACAATTGGCATAGGTGTCAGTATCAACTGTGAAGCTGTGACTCATTAGTCAGGTTTGGCAGTGGTACTGGGCACTGGTCACATAGGGCTGACTCATTAGTCAGGACGACTTTATCGTGTTCAACGCAAGCCAATAAAGATTAGATCTAATCGATAACTGCATTGGATGACTCAAAGAGCATTAATGCCGGACCGACCTCAAGTTTGACAAATACTATAAGGGCTTGTGTGACTTACCCATCAGTCACTCATCTGTTAAGTTAGAGACTTACCCATCAGTCTCTCATCTGTTTAAGGCTAGTGGCTTACCCAGCAGCCACTCTTCTGTTTAAATTAGCAACTTGCTTGTCAGTCACTCAGTATGGTTTTCTAGAACCTCAAATGATATTCATTCATATGTTTAAGGGCTATAAGCTCTGTGTGATTATACTGATAATCAATTGATAATTTTTATATACAATATTGTGTTTTCTTGCTGGGCTTTGGTTCATGGGTGCTATGTGGTGCAGGTAAAGGGAAAGAAAAGCTCACCTAGCCCTAAGTGGACAGCTTGGGTGGTGATGTGTACATATGCGGCCGCTTGACCACCATGGCCAAGGAGTTCTCAGAGGAACAAGGGGGTTTACCTTTTTTTGCCGCTTAGGTCGGCAGGTTTGTAAATTTGAAATAGTAGTGACCATCTTGTGTTATAAACAACTTGTAAATGTTTTGATGAGCTCATGAACAGTTTTATATACTTAATAAAGCATGTCCTTTCCTTTAACTGATTTTCCACCTTAGCCTGTTAATAACACTTAGAACACATTTTTAACCAAAGAACTCGGGTAGCGGGTAAAATTTTTGGTTCACCGTAACTGTTCTGGGGTAGCCAGGGCCTTACAACTTGGTATTAGAGCATGCCAAGGTTAAGGTTCCTGTAGACTAGCTAGGCATGTACACACATCACTGAAGTCAAGCTCGACTCATGGTTTGGTAACTATTTATGTAGTTATATGTATAACTCCTTAAATATAGTATATATGCTTTACCTATATGCATGAGACACCATGTTGAACCTGTGCCCTGAAATATGACATCCTCAGCAACTGTGTGCTAATTAGTACTGAAATTGCTGGAACATACTCATTAGTATTGTTGATTATGAATTATTGTGCGATACATGCTAAGTGTTAAATGTTATAAATATGTATCTGCTTGCATATTGAATGACTGTGGAATGTGATAATTGTCTGCTTGTTCTTGGACCGTAAGGCGGCAAGAGGTTTATTTATTACTACCTGACTGGCCGTATTGATCAATGTTTCAGCAAGGTATCAGATAAGAATGAATCCAGGGCAGACACATACTTCAGCTGGCTAGAGTGATCAGGGCCAGAATAACAATAACAACCAGGGTTAAGAGAATGACCAATCTCAGATTCCACAGCCAGCTTCTGCAAATTGGCAGCAGTTGTTTAATGACTTGCAGACTACAATGTTGAAAGAGGGAGAGGAGCTTCGTCTCCTGAGACAGCAACAGGTGCCTGCAATGGCTAGTGTATCAGAGGCACCTCCTGTGTCGGTGCCAGTAGCAGAGCTGTAGCCTGGGGTTGAAAATAAATGGGAACCTCTTTATCAAAGGTTCAGGAAGCAACCACCTCCTATTTTTTAGGGCAGTGCAGATCCTGCCAAGGCTGAACAATGGATGAGTATGATTACCACTATCCTTGACTTCATAAGGGTAACTGGTAATGAGAGGTTGGTCTGTGTCACCTATATGTTTCGGGAGGATGCTCGGATTTGGTGGGAAGTGGTTACCCAGACCTAGAATATTAATGCCCTGAGTTGGGAGGTTTCAAACTCTATTTAATGAAAAGTACTACAATGATGTTATCAGGACAACTAAAGCTGAGGAATTCATTAGGCTACTTCAGGGAAGTTTGTCAGTCACTAAGTATGCCTTAAAATTTGATCATTTGGCAAAGTTTGCTAAGGAACTGGTGCCCACTGATGGGGCGCTTACTCTCGGAGTTCGAGGGTTCGCCATTCGCCCGCTTTCCACCATTTTTACCACTGCCATTCCCGTTGCCTTTGCTGTTGTCATTGGGCTTAGACCCGTTGGCGGCTTTGGCGGGTTCTTCCGTGGACCCCTTGTCTTTTGTAGTTTATTTGCCTTCGTTGGCAATCGCGTCCTCGAGCTAGATGTACCGATCAACTCGATCTAAAAACTCATGGGTAGTGTTAACCCCATGCTTCCTGAGGCTACTCCAGAGAGAAGAATGGCGTCTAACCCCAGTGGTTAGGGCCATCATCTTGCCTTTATCGCCCATAGTCTTGGCTCCTGCTACGGCTTGCATGAAGCACTGAACATACTCCTTCAAAGGCTCTCCTTCTTTCTGGCGTATCTCGACCAGTTGGTTTGCCTCGGTGGGGTGCACTCGACCCGCATAGAACTGTCCTTAAAACTCCTTCACGAACATTTCCCAGGATACTATACTTGCAGGAGGGAACTTAAAGAACCACTCCTGAGCGGCATCAGAAAGGGTCGCTTGGAAGATCCTGTAGTGAGCGTCTTCAGAGATTTTCTTAATGTCCATTTGTATCTCAAATATGTTTACATGAGATACCGGGTCTCCATACCCGTCAAAGTTTGGCAGGGTTGGCATCTTTAACTTGCTGGGGGTTTCTGCCACAGCAATCCTTTGTACGAAAGTGGTGCTTCTCCTCCGATCGTACTCGATACCCGATGTCCGCCCCCTGACCAGCTGTTGTACTGTTTGGTTCAGGGCATCGATTTGAGCCTGAACAACTTCAGAAATTGCTGGGGCCTCTGGCGCTGGGGGGATGTATTCATCATGCCTTTCATAGTGGTCATTGAGTACATCCCTCAAGTCATCGTCTCTTCGCCGCTGCTCGCTATCTCCGAGCTGGCTAAAGACATTGTTTTGTCTGGGCTGCCCCCCAGCATTATGTCCTGCTTGTCGGTCTTCTCTAGGTGGGGAGCTTCTGCCTCCACCTTTTTCCTCATTTCTTCAACCAGCATTCCCTCTGCCTGAGTCGGCCTCATTGTAGTTGTGACCTTCTCTGAACCTTGACTGGCTTTGGTGGGACTGATTGTTTCCTCTGTTGCCTCCTTGGACTGGCACTTCCCGAGCGTTAGGGGGAGGCCTGCACTGGTCGGTGGGTCCCAGTGCATTGTCATGTCGTGGAGGGCCCCTGACCGCAGAGCCTGTCTTTGAGTTCCTTCTGTTAGCAGAAGGACGCTGCCCCCTGCTCGGTGGGTGCGGCTCTTCTCCCCCTGGGAATCTAGTGCTGCGGGGCTGTTGCCCGGCCCTATTCTGCCTTGAGCGTGGGGGATTGCCTCGACCAGCCTAGGACGGAGGCTGCATCTCAGGGTCCCTAGGTGGGACATCATCCTGAGGCATCGGTGGCTGCTCCGGCCTTTGAGGGCTTGTTGGCTGGAGTGTAGGGCTAGGATTGGGACCTCTTTGAGGTGGCCCACTTGGGGGTTGATCAGGCTACAAGGCAGGTGCAGCCTGATTCCTAGCCAACTGGAGAGCTACTTCAAGGGCTGCCATGGCGTCCCTCTGACGACAGTCCATCTCCACCTGTCTTTCGCTCAGCTCTTGGCGCTGGCGCTCTATCTCCCTCTGCTATGACGCCATTATCTCGGCGGCACTCTCCTGGTTGGCCCTCAGAGCGGCCAAATCATCTTGTAACACCCCCAGTGTTGTCTTCAGGGCCTCAGAGTCCACTTCCTCCTCATCGAACTCCAAATGAGGTTCTTCTTCAGCCATATTTGGGGGAGGAGGCTAGGATGGTGCGGTAGCAGCCTGTCCAGTTTTCTTGGTAGTCTTTGCCATTAGATTTTCTTGAGTTCAACTCTCAATGAAAGCACCAAAATGTTGACCCTGATTTTGGTCAACGACACGGAGTCTAGAAAACGATAGGAAAATGATATAGAGCTTGAAAATAATCTAATGGAAAGATAAAGAACACAGAGATTTATAGTGGTTCGGCCCCAGTGATTGGTAATGACCTACGTCCACTTGATACTATTATTAATACTGAGCTCGCAAGGTGTGATCAAAGAACTAGGGTTTCTGAGTTTCACAGACCTTAAAAGAAAAAAACAATACAACGATGGATAATAGTAATATAATTCTCCAAGAAAAAAGATCGATCCCCTTCCTTGAGCTATCTCTTGTATATTTATAGGCTCAGGAAGAGTTACATGAATTAGGAAATAATATCTATCCTTAATGATCGGATCTGCAGGTCATAATGAAGAGATATTCTCGAATATCATCACAACTGTACAGATCTTTACATAAATAAACGAAGTATATGACCAAGCTGGTCGTATATAGAACTTGATCTCTTCGTGTAGAAATAATGCTGGTCAATAGGCGAGCCGTATCTCTGTTACGTGTCCGCCACGTGTCGAAAATCCTTACCACGCCATCAGCAGCTGATTTATGGATAAACAGGTAGAATTGATGATCCAAATCTAAAACAAGCTTTCCTCTCTTCCATACCAAAACCACTAGGAGAAGAAACCGTCAGACTTCTCTCGGGAATAGGAAGAACCCTAGCTGATGCTACGATTCGAGAGATCTATCAGCTAGTTCTAAAAGCATTAGAAAAAATGTGCTCTCGACACAAGTTTATCCAAGAATTCATGAAACAATCCAAGAAGCTCAGAAAGGTTTGTAGCCAAAAGAACCTGCAGATCAAATGTCCATCAGAATCAGCATATTCTTGTCTTCCAGAAAAAAGGAAACACCACAAAAGGTTTAAAACTTTTAAGACCTTTAAATCCTCAAAGGAAAAAAGACGTTTCTCATTCAAATTTCTAAGGAGGAAACGCTCTTTCAGGAAGAAGTCCGATAGATGTTTCATCTGTGGCGACAAAGGACATTATGCCAAACAATGCCCCAAAGGGAAAACTACCAAACTGATCTCCCACATTCAACAAACAACTGGCATATCTCTAGAAGAAAATGACCTAGAATCCATCTTCTCTACTGATGACTAGATAAATCCAGAGTCCCTATGCACATTCGAACAACTGAAGGCTTCAAATGAATTCTACCATATGGCAGCTATCAATACAACACAACCATCACCAATCATCTCCATGTAGATCCTCCCTACAAAATATGCTCGACCAGTCAAAGTAGTAGCCTTCTTTGATACGGGAGCATCATACACCATGATGAACCCTGATGTTCTCCCTCCAGAATATTGGAGGAAAGAAAAACAATTCTTCCACACTGCAAATGGAAGCATTTTCTGTACAGAGCTCATCAGTAACCAATTAAATTATAGTTCTTCCCAGGATGCTTTATTATTCATAGAGTAATTTGCTCAAAATTACCAGGGAAGGATCTAATTATTGGTTTTGATGTCTATACCAAGAAAAAGGGTTTACAAATCCTTCCTGGTGGCCTTGGCTACAAACAACATTTTGCTCCATGGGAATCCATACCAAACTTTTTTCTCATGCCTCCTGATCCATTCTCCAAGGTCAGACAACGACTCATAGAAAATTCCTGTGCCACAAGTCATGCTGAGTTCCTCCAAAAATTTGAACGCCCTCTATGGAAAAATCAACAGTTCTTCATCAGTTTCCCATTCAAGCTCAATGAAGACATTAACCCTACCAAGGCAAGTCACCCAAGCATGAACCTAGAGCATCAAAAAATGGCAACCGAGGAATGCAAAGAACTACAACAACAAGGATTGATCGAAACAACTACCTATTCATGGGCATTCCATGCTTTCTATGTCAATATGAGATCAGAACAGGCTCAGGGAAAACAAAGGATGGTCATCAATTACAAGCCCTTGAACGAATTTTTGGCAGATGATAAATTCCCCCTACCAAACAAGAATTCCCTATTTGCAAGCTTGTAAAAAGCTCAAATATTTACTAAATTCGATCTAAAGGCGGGATTTTGGCAGTTGGGTATCAAACAGGAAGATAGGCCCAAAATGGCCTTCTGCATTCCAAATCACCACTATCAGTGGACTGTCCTTCCCTTTGGTCTCAAAACAGCCCCATCATTGTTTCAAAAGGCCATGACTAAAATCTACGACCATATGCTTTTGTCAGGGAATCTTATCCCTTATCTTGTCTAGGGAATCTTATCTCTTATCTTGTCTACTTTACTTTATGCTTTGGTCAAGGAAACTTATCCCTTGTCCTGTCCCAACTATTATTGGCTTTGACTAGGGTGGGTTAAGTTTGTATGTTTGAGTACATGGCTATATAAGGCCATCATCTCTCTTTGTGTAAGGCAGAGAATTACGAAATTATAAAATATTAGAGTGTTTACTATCAAAAATGTTCTTCTAAATCCTTCCTTCAGAGATTTCTGAAGTAGAGATTGTATGCAATATAGATCATATCTGAAGGCAACTACTGTTATAAATTTTTAGATTAACCTTCGAGTTAATTAATCTAGCAATCTATCCTTTATAATCGTAAGTCACGCAGTGTGGAGTGTAAGTCGTGCAGATCTGTGTGAAAAATTGCTGGGTTTATTAATTTGTTAGTTTGTCTAACTAACTTATAGCAGGAACACCTTAATTTTACAACATTGTTCTATAAATTATTGTTTGAAAATAGTCAACTCATTCATTTTTTTTATTTCCTCTCTCTTATTGTTTATTATCGAATCTTATGCCATCATATCTTACCAATCAAATCAACAAGGCATTTGCGAATGTGGCTAAGAGTTCTTATATAATAGTGATTAGCGACTAAAGCAGGATTTATAGATGGGTATTTAAATATTATTATTTTAAGAAAAAAAATGGGTGTAATCTCATGCTGTGATTAGTAGATTTGACTATAGAGAGAACTATTAGCTGGCTTGGATGTAGGACTCTTTGTAATCCAAACTAAGTAATTTTTTTCTTTTTCTTATATTATTGTTCTAGGATCATTTCGTGAATTGTTCTGATATGCATAGAATAAAGATGATCTCTTTTTTTTTCTTCACATTATTGTTACATATATTATTATTAAGTATTTATATGGAGCATCTATAATGTTGAATATATATATACTAGATACAAACAACATGCAATGTACGTTTGTTTAGTTTTATTTATAAAATTTATTAGATATTTTTATTAAATTTGTATGATTGTCATATAAATTTCAAATAATTAAACAATATTATGTATAAAAGAATGACATAAACATATTAAAAGAAAAATTAAACCAAAACATTGTTTATGACTTTTTAAAAAAATATAAACATTGTTTATCACTACAAGAAAAAGACTCTACAGCGACAACATCTATTGCAACGACTCCAAAGTCATCGATGTATGTAGTCAAAATCCACAAAAAATAATTTTTTAATTTATTAAAAAAAATAAGCTACAGCGACGACATGTCGTCGCTATAGGGTCGTCAACAACACACGACCAGGCTCTCCAAATTCCTGGTACCCTACAGTAACGACATGGCATCATCGTAAAAAAAGAGGGAAATATCTTTGTCTATAGAGACTACATGTCGTCGCTATAGGATACAGAGGGAACTTGACCGCCAAAAATTGGTTGTTTATTTTCACTCCCTATAGCGATGACATGTCGTCGCTATAGAGTCTCATTTAATCCAGTGGGCAGTTAAAATTTTAATGTATAGCGACGACATGTCATCACTATAGGGTCCAAAAAACAGAGGGAAAGTGGACTGCCAAAAATTTTAGTCAAATTTTTACTGGCTATGTCATCGCTATAGACCAGACGGGTAGTAAATGAAACGATTCGTGTACAATTCCCTTATCTATAGTGACGACATGTTGTCGCTGTAGAGTCTCACTGTTTGAGTGAAACGGTGCATTCAACCTTGGTGATGACATTTTATTACCTATAGCGATGACATGTCGTCGCTATAGGTCCTAGCAATATAATCGCCCTGGCAGAGCCTTTCTTCCTTAATTCTGGTTATTTTTTCTCAAAACAGAGACATTTTCTCTCTGTTTCTTTCCGCTGCCCAGCGTTGCCCAACACTATTTTGGCCCTCTATTGTTAAGGTTAGTTGTTGTATACCCTAATAACCTAGTTAATTGTTTTAAATTTAATTTTTTTATGATTATTTGTGTGTATTTTGTATGTTATTTTAATGAGTTTGTTAAATCCTTTATTGATTTTTTTTTGTTTTTAGATTGCATTGGAGCATCTCGAGCCTTTGCCGGACATCGCATCCACCATCTGATCGATTCGAGGAAGAGAGAAGCAATCTTTAGGGCAAGCCTTGTTGAGATCCGTGATATTGATGCATGTCCTCCAGGTCCCGTTCAGTTTTGGTACCAGAACTGGGTTGGCCAGCCATACAGGATATACATCTTCAAGGATGAAGTTGATCGAAGATAGCTTTTCAACTTCTAGCTTGAGGGCCTCTACCCTTTCTGTTCCCAGGGGCCTTAGTTTTTGCCGGACCGGGGTTGAATCTTTGTCGATGTTCAAGGCATGGCAGATGATGTTGCGGTCGATCCCCGTCATATTCGAATGAGACCAGGCCAGGACGTCCTGGTTCTCCTTTACCTGGGTGATAATTGCGGCCCGAACCTCTGTCATCAGATTCTTCCCGACTTGGATTACCCTGGTCGGGTCAGTGTCACTAATGCACACCTCTTCAATCTTTTCCATGGGTTCCAGTACGCGGTCGTCTCCTATCCGTGGGTCCAGCTCGTCCTCCTCCTGAACAATCCTTCTAGCTGGAGGATGTGGAACTTGGCCGAAGGCTCCCTCGTGGGGTTCTTCCAGGACCATGTAGATAGGCTGGGCGGACACATGGTAGCATTTTCGGGCGCTCTTCTGATCTCCCCGGACTGTTCCTACTCCTCCGTTATTGCAAGGGAACTTCATGCATAGGTGACGGATGGAGGTGATAGCCCCGAACTCGACCAATGCGGACCGACCGAAAATGATATTATAAGTAGTGGGACAGTCCACTACTACGAACGTACAGAACTTGAACGAGCCTTGCATCTCGTTCCCCAAAGTTACGGGCAACTGGATTTTTCCCATAGGGAGTATTGCGTCCTCGTTGAAGCCGTAGATTTGGGTTGGGCATGAGGCCAGATCGATTTCGATTAAGCCAATCACGACGAAGGCGGGCTTGAACAGAATGTTGATGGAGCTTTCGTCATCCACCAGCACCCGGGACACCAATTTATTGGCGAGGGTCATGGTGCGGGAAATGGATGTTACGGGCGTCGCTTCTATGAAGGTGATAGGGAGGTTCATCAGCTTCGGGCGCTGAGCCAGGGCCTGGATCAGAGCGGATACCTCTTGATCATGGTCGAGCTCGCTAAGGTAGCGCTTTTTATCATTCCGGGACGACCCTCCTAGATGAGGCCCGCTTGAGATAGTGGCCACGTGGCCATCTACTCGGGGGGCACGGTCCCAGACGGATAGGGCATTCCAGGCCTGGGTGCTTGCACAGCGGGGACCCCCTGAGGGGCCTGCACTGCCAGACCCTTTGCGTACCCTCCCTGAGGCGGATACGCTCCAGGTGCACCCGGGGTCGTGGACTGTCCGGGGACTGCTGACAGGCCCGGAACACCCACGAGCATCCTGATCCACTGGTGGAGATGCCCTAACTTGATCAAATTTTTGATCTCATCCTTAAGTTGTCGGCATTCTTTGGCCGTGTGGCCCACCTCCTTATGGTAGGCGCACCGCTTGCTAGTATATCTCGGATTCCTTCCTCCTTTGAACATGGGGGTTGGCTTCCGGTAATGAATCGCCCTCTCCGTGGCGAGTAATATGTTCTCCCTGGTGTCTAGGTTGGTATCCCGAAAAAGGGGTGGACTGGGCCGGGGCATACCCCGAAGAGGCAGGGCCATACACTATGGGCGTGGCGAAGGTTATCCCAGGCGCGGCTGCCGATCCTGGTGCAAGCGGGGGAGTGACGTATTGCTATGCCAGAAATTGCACCCCGTATCCTGGAAATGCTTTAGCATTGGGCTGAGGTGCCAGCTGCCATCCGAACGCCTGGATTTGGGCCTCTTCCTAGTTAATAAATCCTTGGGCCCTCCTTATGAACTCCTCTAGGGTAGCCGCCTTGCTACGCTGCATATCGTCCCAGTGGAGGGATTTGGCTCGGATCCTGGATTGCAGCGCCACCAGGCATTTTCCATCGTCCACCTTGGTCTTGGAGGCCTCTTCGGTGAAACGCTGGATGTAGGCTCTTAATGTCTCCGTGGAGAGCTGTTTAATGTTTGCCAGGGAACTGATTTGCATGTCCATTCTCATGGCGGCCACAAATTGTTTGTGAAACGCTGACTGTAGTCCTGACCAGGATTGGATGGATCCTGGCTTGAGTCTCTTCCACCATTCTTCTAGAGGCCCGCCTAGAGTGATTGAAAAACAGAGGCACTTGCCGTCGTCGTTGACATGGGCCACGGTCATTAATCGGTTATACCGGGACAGATGATCCCGAGGGTCGGTGTTCCCGGTGTAGCCAGTTAGACTCAACATCTTGAATCCCTTGGGGAGCACGGTGCCCATAAAGTTCCTCGCGCAGGGCTCCTTATCCTCTTTGTCGGAATCAATGTCTGCTCCTTCCTGTTTTCGGACCAGGCGGTCCGTGACCTTTTTCAAGGCGACCAACTGCTCCATGAGCTGCCTGGCCATACCATCTTCTAAGGGAACCCTTTCGTTCCTCCTGTCGTTGAGGTCATTTCTAAGGTCGCCATCTTGGGGGCGGATCATTTCCTTGTGGGCCCGTTCTTTTCGAGCATTCAGCCCGTCACACAGGTCTACCCGGGACGTATCGTCCCCAGAGCTGAGGGCGTGATGCTCTTCATTATGTGGGCACTCCCAGCGGCTTTTGTTGACTGAAGTGCTGGGATGTAAAGACCGTTCCCATCCAGCCTGCCTTGGGGCATACCGGGGCCTGGTACCCTGTGGTCACGTTCCTTGCGGATTGGTCGGGTGGCCATATCCTTGAACGGGGCGCACTTTTTCTTTCCTAGGGAGCGGCCGGGGACGGGTCCCGGCTTTCTGGACGGGAGGGTTTTTCCTCTTCTCTCGGTCCGGGTTTCCCGAGCCTTGCTCAGGAGCTTGTCCCTAACGAGGGATCGGATTCGCGTCCTTAGGGGCGCCATTTCTGGCCTATGGAGCTAGCGGTTGCGTTCCCAGAGGCGGGATAACTGGGGGATTAGCCACCTCACCCTGGGCGGCTATGAAAGCTTGTAAGGCTGGGAGGGACTCTTGCATCCGCCGAGTAGCCTCCTTCTACTCAGCAATCCTGGCTTCTTGGTTCAGAACTTGCTGCCTCAGTTTAGTCACCTCCGGATCCTGCTAGTTGGGGTCCACTCCTTCTGGGATCCCAAGACCCTTAGGCTCTAGGTCATGGTATTCCCCCTCATTTCCCTCTTCCCTCATAGTAGTCCTCCTCGTATTCCGCTCCACCTTCATAGTTCTGTGACTCGTCGAGCTGGGACATTTGATGGGGAGCGTCTTCAGGTGGACTCCGAGGAAGAGGCTGGTTGGGCAGTGGCTCTCCATTGCCTGGTTCTTGGTTAGTAGGGTCGAAAGTGGTGTGTCTTGTGTTCACCATTGTTGCAGATGTTCGAGATCAACTCTAGCTTTCTCAGGCTCTCAATGAAAGCACCAAAAAGTTTACCGAGTTTTTCGGAAACCTTAATAATAGAAGATTAGAGATCTTAGAAGAAAGGATTTATGTAATAAAGACAAGTTTTTTATGTGGTTGGGGCATTAATGAGCCTTAGTCCACGAGACAATTGTATTAGAGCTTAGAGAATCTATAACATGGAGTTTTCTACAAGTTTCAGCAGAGTAACTGTTTACAAGCCAGAGGTCCCCTTTCCCCAATGCCCCACTACCTGTATTTATAGGTTTACGGGTACACTGGGCTTGGGCCGGGCTGACCCGGGCCTAATAAGGGTATAAATACTGCTGGCTTCTCTAATGGAAGCCCAATAGAAAGGATTAAAACATAGAAAATACACTAATCTGAGCGCACTGGGCGAGCCTAAACCACATCTGTCATCCGACAAGTTGGGGCTTTGGTCTGGGCATCTCGGGTTACGAGGCAGATTCAGGGGACAAGATCGGTCAGAGTATTCGCGGGGCAGGTCTGAACCAAGGTGTACAATCCCAAGGTAGCCTTTTCTGCAGGTGAAGCATGGGGACAACCCCCACACTTCATGGGACGAAGTCAGGGTCACGGACGCTTTACCTTGCCAACCTTGGATAACCGACCCGGGTTCGTTTACCCACGTCCCCCTCCGTTCGTCAAGGTCCCGTATAGTTTCCCAGGGGTCCGGATCATTTACAAGGAGCCCGGACCGTTACCAGGAGCGCGAAACGTTTACTAGGTGCTTGGACTATTCCACTAGGATCTCGGACCATTTACCATGCTCCGGGATCATCCACTGCGATCCCAACGATCATCACCGGAAGCCACGCTCATACCATCTCCCGCATGACCGTCCTGAACGACACTCCCCAGATGCCATCTGGGCTTCGTCTAGACTTGGGCTGCTAACGTCTATTTTACTATTTGCCAAACGGGACCGGTCTGGGCCCAAACTCATTCGGGCGGCCCGCGGGCTTGAAACGTGGACCCGGGCGTCCGAAAGGAAACGGGGATAACAGTTAGGTTAAATAAAATTTATATTTTGAATTATATATATTTATATGTTAGGTTAGATAAATAATATGTTGATTTGGGAATATGTTTATAATATGTTTTTGTTGTTTATTTATGAATTCAAATGATTGTATTAAATTTTATGTATGTTCTGTGACTGGTTTATATGTTTTTATGCAGATTTTAACTTTTGGGCTATGCTAGATTACATCTGTTATGGTGCCGAAATTTTTGTAGATTTAGAAAAACTAAACATTACAAAATAGTTTTAAAGTTAGTGTGATTAAAAAATTTTAATTAATAAATTTTAAAGCAATTAATAAAAATTAATTAAAAAAATTATAAAATATAAATTAAAATAATAATTTGCAAGTTAAAATTTTATTAATATTTTTTTATAAAATACGTAGAAATTATAATAATAATCTTTAATGGTAAATTAATAAATTTATAATTAAATATTTTTTTATTTAATTAATTTTATAGTATATTCTTAAATTTTGATGATATATGTTGATAAAACAGGTAATTAAGTTAACTTTACTCTTCTTTAAAAAAAATTAACTTTACTCTTAAAATTAAGTTAAAATTAAAATAATAAAACATTATTGTTATTTGTTTAAAATAAAAAGTGAAAATTATAATAAGAATTTGATAATTATTATAAAACATAATAATAATTATAATTAAATATTTGTTTATATAATGAAACTTTATCATACATTTATAACTAACAATAATATATATTCATAAAATTTGATAATATATATTCATAAAATTTAATAATTTATTCATAAAATTCAATAAGATTTCGTAATTTACTTAAAAAATTATTAGCAAATATATGTAGTTTTTTTATGACTATCACATTGTGATAATTAATTTTCCACTTGAATCAGTTATGACAATTGACAAGAGTTGGATAACTAATAGATGACGTAATTGTGATGAGTTTTTTAATGGTCTTCAAGCATTTATACAAATGGCCAAGAATCATGTGAATGTTTTAGGAGAAGTGAGGTGCCCATGTGTTCAGTGTGTCAATATGCTGATTTTGAAACTGGATGCGGTGGAGGCTCACATACATAGATATAGGTTTCTGTAGCGATATGTGAAGTGGACCTGCCACGGTGAAGTTGATATGCCTCCAGTAGTGGACGACAGAGCTCAAGTGACTGATGAGATGATTGACATCATCAATGATGTTATTGGTGAACAAGACACTAATGAAGAAGGCGTAAATGAAGGAATTTAAGATGGTGGTGGCAATAGTGCGGAGAATCAATTTGATGACCTGTTTGACGAGGTCGAAGCTGAGTTATACCCTGGTTGTACTTGTTTGTCTTCCTTGAACTTCTTGGGGAAGATGATGCACATGAAAGTTATGAATAAATGGACAAATAGCTCATTTGATGAACTTTTGAATTTTATGAAATTTGCATTCCTGAAGGAGAATAAGATTTCAAATTCATTCTATGAGTCTAAGAAAAAAATGAGGAAGTTAAGGTTAGGTTATCAATCAATTCATGCTTGCAAATACGACTATTGTTTGTTATGGAAGGAGAATTCTCAAAAACAGAGTTGTTCTATATGTGGTGAGAGCCGATGGGTTGACAAAGACACAAATTGGAAAAAAGTTGCCCACAAAGTGTTGCAGTACTTCCCTTTGACTCCTATGCTGAAGCGTCTTTATGGTTCAAGGCATACAACAAATTATATGACCTGGCATAGTACGAGACGATCAAAAGAATATGGTGTGCTACACCATCCTGTTGATGGGAGTGCTTGGAAACAATTTGATTCCAGATATCCACATTTTTCCAAAGAACCCAGAAACATTCGATTAGGTTTGGCTGCTGATGGTTTTAATCCATTTGGTAACATGAGTCTGTCTTACAGCATGTGGTCAGTAATATTCTGCACGTACAATATCTCTCCTTGGTTGTGCATGAAAGAGTCATCATTCATGCCGACCTTATTGATTCCTCATTCAAAATCACCTGGGAAGGACATGGATATCTTTTTGAGGCATGTGGTAAACGAATTGAAGGATTTGTGGGATGAAGGAGTTCAAACCAGAGATAGTGCAAGAATGCGTGCAACACTATTATGGACTATCAATGATTTTTTGGCCTGTAGTAGTTTGTCTGGTTGGAGTGGCCAAGGATATATGGCATGTCCTTCATTCAACGAAGACACACCTTCATGTCGGGTAATTGGGAAGACGACTTATGTTGGTCATAGAAGATTCTTACCTTTTATGCATAAGTGGAGAAAGAGTCGCTTGTTTGATGGGAATTATGAAAAAGGGTGTCCTCCAAGAAAATTTACTAGTCAACATGCCAGTTTTGGAGGTGTGAAAAGAAAGCGAGATCTAAAAGAGCTTAATTGGAGTAAAAAGAGTATTTTCTTTGAACTTGATTATTGGTCCGAACTTGAACTGAAGCACAATTTAGATGTGATGCACATAAAGAAAAATGTTTGCGATAGTTTACTTGGTACTTTTCTTATGAATGAGAAAGCTAAAGACACCACCAACGCACGAGTAGACTTGAAGAATTGGGTTATCTGATAAGAGTTGCACCTCAAGGAAGACGATATAAACTTGATCAAACAACATCCTATGTACTCATTCACACTGGATGATAGAGGGTTTTTTTGTCAGTTCATAAAAGGAATTAGACTTCCTAATGGATTTGACTCAAATTTCTCTAAGAAAGTAACTGACAATGATGGCAACATTGTTGGGTTGAAATCCCATGATTATCACATTCTAATGCAACGTCTTTTGCAGGTAGGAGTTTGAGGCTACTTGGATAAATCTATTTCAAAGACAATCATTGAGCCTTGCAATTTTTTTTAAGCAAATTTGTGCTCGTACATTGGTTGTTAAGGACATGGAGAATTTAAGAGATCAAGTGATACAAATTTTGCAGTTAATTTTTCCTCTAGCCTTTTTTGACATAATGATTAATTTAATTCTTCATTTATTGCAAGAAGCTATCCTTAGAGGACCAGTTTTGTAACGACCCAAAATTCACTAATGAGGCTTAAGGGCCTTGATTAGTGTGCTTGGAGGGCATAATAGGAGATTATGTGTGGTTTTAATGATTAAGATGCATGATTATGATTTTAAGCATGTTATATGATTACTTGAATATTTGAGATGCATGACTATGTGTATTAGTATGCATGTAGGCCCTGATTAGGTTAGAAGGGGATAATTGTAATTTGGCCATTATGGGCATAACTGCTTTGATATAAGTGATAATTTTCGAGACGACATTATTATGTGGATATATATGTGATCTGCGACTCGAGACGATCCTAGTAAGCAAAGTAGCGGAAAAATCATAGCAGGGAATTATACCCGGCTCGGGGTGAGCTCAGGGATATAAATGGGAATTTAGCGGATATACTGGAGTCTATTTTGGCGTTGAGGAATATTATTGGTGATTAATTAGGTATCGGGAACTAAGCGGGAAATAGTAAAGACACTCGAGGAATTAGCGGGAATTGGGTGAAATGACTAAAATGCCCTTAAGTGGACTAAAGGGTTAGAATTAATTGGGAGGGCATAATGGTCATTTTATTTACATAAGTTAAATTATACTAAGGCTTTATGTTAGTGGAATTTGTAGAATATCAAAGAAGTCTGAAAAAGAAGGAAAAGGAAGGGAAAAGAAAGAGGGAAAAACAGAGAGAGTTTCTCTAAGTCGGTTCAGGCTTTCTTTACCGATTTCTTGAGGATTTCTGGAGTAAAACTCAGGGGGAAGCTAGCCCAATTAAGCCACAAGGTTACTGAGCTAAGGTTGAGGATTTGATAAGGGTTTAGCAAGATTAGGCCATCACTTGAGGTAAGATTCTATAATCTTTTCAGTTGCTGGTTTGGTTTATGAACTGTGGTGTATAAGTAGAATTTGATGGGGACCTTGGGAAATTCAGGGAAAAGGTTAAGGAGGAGCAAGCAAAAGGAGTCTAGAGGCAGCTTGTAGTCAAAATTCTATCAAAGGTATAAGGTATAAACTCTAAACTTTGATGTTGAGCTGGTTTTTACTGAATTTTAGAGCTTGGAAGTGGCTATGGTGAATTCTGAGTTTGTGGATGCATGTGCTTGGGTTTTAGATGTTTGGGGTACTTGGGATGAGTGGAGTGTGGTTATGAGGTTGTTTTTGAGTTTGGGTAAGAGTTGGAAGAGGTTTGGTTGAGGTTGGTTCGAAGAAATCGCAGAAGGGAAAAATCAGGGCAGGGCTGTCTGTGACTAGCGCTACAGCGCTAGCCTTTGGGTGTTGTAGCGCTATGCCATTTTGCTGAAGGGTTTCTGGCTTCTGTTTGTAGCGCTGTAGCGCCCTCCCAAGAGCATTGTAGCACTATCCTGCCTTCTGAAGGGGATTTTTAGGTTGTTTGCAAGGGTTTTTGACCTAGGGTTTGGGGTTTGATTCCACCACCTTGTTTGGTGGAACTAGGACCTCCCGGGGGCTCGGGGTTAGCCCCGAGGCTAGGTTTTGAACTTGAGGATCGATAATGACTTTGGCTCACGATTGTGTTTAGGTGAGCGCTAGGGCTCAAGGGGGATCATGCTCAAGGAGTCAAGGGATCAAAGCTAGTGAATTGAAAGGTAAGGAAACTGCACCCGGTTATATGATTGTGATGGGACTAAGGGCTCCCGAGATTTGTATCGTGTCAATGTTGGTATTACGCCATGGGACATGTAAAAGCGGCCTAAGGGTGCCGTACATAATATTAGCGCACAGGGCGCGGTTTAGCCACTGGTAGCCAAGAACAACGGGATAACGGAGGGAGCAGCCTGAGGGCGCTAGCCCTAGTTATCATTTGTGAATTGTACGTGTTATGAATGATATGCCTAGTATGTGGAATACTTGATTATACTGATTAGTTACATAGCTGAGATTGTGTAATGCAATATGAGATATTGATTTGTCCACTAATTGTTTATGCTCTGTTGTTGTTGTGTTTTCTTGCTGGGTCTTGGCTCACAGGTGCTACGTGGTGTAGGTAAAGGCAAGGGCAAGTTGAACCAAGCCTGAGGTGGAGAGCTCCGAGGTGAAGTGTACATAGCCAGCCGTTCGACCACCATGGTCGAGGAATGGACTAAGAGAAGGATTACCTAACTGCTTATTTTTCCTTAGTATGGCTGGTTATTGTATCAGAATCTTATAACTTTTGTAAACAATCTTTAAACTTGTATTTTTGGGATCCCATGTAAACACGTAACGTTCCTTAATGAAAATGTGGCTTTTGGAGACCAAAACGCTTTTAACCCTAGTTCCTTTGTAGCTTCTGTAACACGTTTTTAATTAAATGACTTGATTAGCAAGTCTGGCACTTTATAAACACACAGTGTAATGGTCTTGGCTATCCAGGGCGTTACAAGTTTACATGAGATGGATGTATCTGTTTGAGCGATATATGAAGAAGTTGAAAAATTATGTCAGGAATAAGGCGCGCCTTGAGGGTTCTATAGCGGAGGGTTATGCTGCCGATGAAGTTTTGACTTTTTGTTCACAATATCTTCAGGGTGTAGAGACTAAATTTAATCGCTCAGAAAGAAATGTGGGTATTGTTATTCCTAAAAGAAAGTTTTCAGTTTTTGAATCACAATGTCATCCAAGTAGCAAAAATAAAATCATATCCCTTGACTATCTTCATCGAAAAGAAGCGAAGTGGTTTGTACTCAACAATTGCCTTGAAATCCAACCATATATGGAGTAAGTAGCTCAACATGTATATGAATTCATTAAATTTAATTCTTAGCCAACTGTTATCTTACTTGAATCCTTGTGCTATACAATGAATGAATTCAAGAAAATTCAAACATAAATCTTCAGAAAGATTTCCCTAGCTGGTTTAAATTGAAGGTGAATTATTGAAACTGTAGAATTCTTATGAAATTCGTATCAATTAATACTCATCTCATTTTGTGTTCGTTTTTTGTGTCATACTCTATAGATGGGTCGTCTGCGACTAGTATAGTCAAATGAGTGTACTAATGAATTATTTGTTTTAGCAAACGGGTCTAATAAGAATGCATACTCCTAGACTACATGGATTATTAACAGTGTGAAGTTTTTGGTACATTGTCGTGATGAAAGACGTACCACTCAAAATAGTGGAGTTTCGGTGCTAGGAACCATGATTTCACTTTCTATGGCCAACTTGAGGAGATTGTAGAGTTATGTTATTCCCATGGTTACTCGGTAGTATTGTTTCGATGCAAATGGTTCAACTGATGCAAGCAAGGGTCAAAATGTGACTGAGAATAACATAACTAGTATCGTGATTAATTCTGAATGGTACAAGAATGAGTAGTTTATTCTCGCCACTCAAGCAAAACAAGTTTTCTACTTGGAAGATACTTCAAGAAACAAAAATTGGAATGTAGTAGAAGAAGTCAATCATTGAAAGATCTAGGATCATCCAAGTATCGATGATGATAATGAGGTTGATGTCGTGCATGATAGCACTTCATCAAATTTTGTGCTCATTGTGGAATTAGGAGAGTTGGAGGTTATGCATTTGGATCGACCTGGTCACACCAGAATAATTTGGGAAACGTCTAGATTTGTTCTTGATGTGGATGATTATTTCATCAATGACGATGATGATGAAAAATTAGTGAAGATGACTTAGAAAGTACATATGATGATGTAGGAATCGACATTGATGAGGAATAATATTTTTATGCATATTCTTATTGTATGTTTAATGTGTGTGTTTTAATTTCAATAATTTTCAATCAATATATGACTTTTCTAAAAAAAAATTATTTTTCAATAGTTTCAAATGCATTACCGAAATTTTAATGAAAAATGCTTTACATTTTAATTATGTAATTAACCTCCAACTATAACTGATTTTAAGTTAATAATTTTTTAAACTATAAAGATATGTCTATTGTTGTTGCTCGTTCTCATGGCGGTGATGGAGCAAGTGATCCTCCTCCAAATCCTACGCGAGTTCCTGTTGGATTAGCTTATATAGGATCTTTATTTATTTTCATGTATATCTAATATTAAACAAATTAATACGAGATAGCCGAAAACATGTTTCTAAAATTGAATTCAAAGAGAAACAAAGAATAGAATACTTACAGTATACGCAGCGGAATTAAGAGTCCTTCCTTCAGTTTCTCTAACTCTTGTATCCTTTCTGTCGCATAGTATTATTAAGAAACTGAACCGATCTTCTATTTTCTTCACAATCTTCCAATGTATCCTTAGAACCACCTAGACTAGTGTGGGAAATTCTCAACACATGAGATAGATATAGAGAGAAGAAGAGAAAATAACAAAGTGTCTTAGGAAATGACTTGTGTTTAGAGAAAATATAAAACTATCAGAAAATCTGACTTGTGACTTATCAAACTTATGTTTTGACTTCTCTCTAAGCACTCCTTTTATAGACTCAATTAGGCCATTTAATTTAATTAAAAAAATCAATAAAATAATAGCCATTTTGAAGCCCTAGGTCAAAATTATCATGGGCTAAAGGCCCGTGAAATTTCCCATTTGATTATAAGCCCATTGGACTTAAAATCAAGGCCTGTATTATTTTCTATTGATTTAATTAATTAAATAATTATTTAAATCCTTTATCAAATTAATTATTTATAATTTGAACCTTGATTTAAACTTATTTATTAATTTAGATACCAATTTATCTTAATTAATAAATCTGCCATAATTTCTCTTTTCTTCTCAAAATTACACAACTCTGTGAAACTATCCAAAATTGACCTGGTCAATTTTGATAATTCTAATTGATGATTAAATCAATTAATTGAGACTATCTAGATGATTTTATCCAAGGTACAATGGGGACCATGGGCCTATGAAATCAAGCTCCAATAAGTTATCATAAATCTAACAAATAAATTTACTAACTTATTAATTCCTCGTGACTCCACTATAGACTCGGAATTGCACTCTTGAATTCATAGAACACTCTATAACAAATATTGATACGCTATTAATTATCCATTGTTACAACCATTATTGTCACTCAATCCTCTATAGACGGTCTACGATGAGATAAGACTAAAATACCCTTTTACCCCTCATTGTATTTTATCCTTAAAACACTTAGTTCCTTGTAAATGATATTTCAGTAAATTAATTTAATTACTGAAATGAGATCTCTATCATTTAACACCTTGAACCAAACTAAAAGGAAACCATCATTTCACTTCTTCATCAGAAACTATAGATGTTCATATCTATGATTAACACTCCCACTCAATTATACTACCGAGTTCCCAAGATGTAAGTATGGGCTAGTCCGTAGGGTAAGCTGGTAACGATCAAGTCAAAGAACTCAAATAATACAATCAGTTAGAATACTAACCACTCAGAATTGAGATTGAATTGACATATGGTCAACTATATGATATGACTAGAATAGATAATAATGGTATGTTCACTTATCTTATCAACTGTCAATATCAGTCCTGTCTGATGTAACAAATACATCCAATCTTATCTACTTTGCTAATGTTCTGGAAAGAACATAACACTGTAATGTGTAAGTAGATCATATCATAGATTGGCAAGTCAGTGTAAATCCTGTGCACTGACTAATCTTAGGACTAACTTATTTTGAACATATAATTGTAACGCCCCAAACTCCAGGGACCGTTACGGTGTGCCTTGTAAGCAGTGCTAAACTCGCTAATCGAGTCATTTGGCCAAAATCGTGAACTAAGTATGATTAGCGGTTTAGGGATTAAGAACTTTGGTTAGGATGTAACGTTTCACTAGAACGTTTAGTTTATACATTGGGATCCCGAAAATATAATTTTCAGAGTTTATTACAGAAAATATTTACAACAGGCCGTTCTAAGCAGCAAAACAGGGTTCAACCCTAGTTCCACTTTAAAACCTCGGCCGTGGCGGACGAGCAGCTGCATATGTACACGTCATCAACTAAGCTCTCCAACTCAAGGATGGTCCAACTTCCTCTTGCCTTTACCTGCACCACGTAGCACCTGTGAGCCGAAGCCCAGCAAGAAAACACAGAATAACATGATATAATATCAACAATAACCATAGTAACCATTCAGGACTATCACTCCAAGCAAATAGGTGACAATAGCCAAAAGTCACAATAATGAGCATCGCTCCTTCTAGCCATGTGACGATAGGGTCACCAGGGCTTAGCTGATAAATGATCTTTTCATAAGTTTGATTAGGACAGGTGCATGGTGATTAGTCACCAACATAACCTTCCTCACGACTCTAGAGTCGAAACTATGGACAACGTCCCTTTGCCATGTGACAAACGGTCACCGGGATCATATACCTTGGCTATAATCATCTGGTCGTAGACCAGGCAAGCGCTTATGGTTCTCATTGACCTTTCGGTCGGTCCAGCATTAATACCCCATATGAGTCATTCAATGCCGACCTTGATTGGATTCAATCTTTATTTGGCCCGGCGTTCACAACGCACTGCCACTTCTGACCCTTGGGTCGGTAAAACGCGACCAGTGCTCAGTCCGTGGTGAACCTAACTGATAAGTCACAGCTTCACAGACGGATCTGGCACCATTGTCGATTCTGACTAATAAGTCAGCGCCATACACAGGTAAGCCATGCCACCAACATATACCACATGTCCAATATCCAATAACAAGTATTCAGCATGCTTACACAACATATATTAGTACAATTAGGACTATGCATTAACACAGAGGCTCAAGCTCTGAACGGTATCACACCCAGTATACAAAGCATGTCCTAATCACATGTTTCTCATGCATCATATGCAATATATCCAGCAATCCAACATGCACCAATAACAGCCATGCATGTCACATTTAACAGTCAACCAACATGCATCAAGAATAGCCATGCATGTCATACATAATAATCAAACAACATGCATCAATAATAACCATGCATGTCCCATATACACAGGGTGCAGTTTTCTTACCTCAAAGCCGAGCTAGAACGATTAAGAGAGTGACCCTTGAGAACGATCAACTTTTAGTCCTTTAGCGGTCACCTAGTCATAACCAAATATAAGGTATCATTAATAAAAATGATAACTGAGGGTTCCCAAACCAAAACCCAGCCCCCGAGACCTCAAATACTACCCAACCGGGTACTAGGTCCAACCCCGAGGCCTATGGTTTGAATCCCTAAGCTAAAAACCACTTTTTAGCAAATTTGGCCTTAAGGGCCGCGACCCCCAAAAGCTGTGCCACGGCACGCCCCCAAACAGAGAGGCCCCCATCTGCCAGACGCAAATGGGCCGCGGCACGTAAAAGCTGTGCCGCGGCACCCAGCCCAGTTCAGCCTAAAACCAGCACGCGAACTCAGAATTGCCCCTGCGTTTTCCCTTAGAACCAGCCCCTCAAATTAGCCCAAAACCCCTTCCAAACACTCATTCAAACCTCTAGACACCACCCATAACCTCCCCTCATCAAAACCCAATCTAATCACCCTTCAAAACCCCTTTGAATCCAAACTTCCAACAAGAAATCAAAGCTGTAAAACCAAAGAAGAAAATAGAGTATCACCTGAGTTCAAAGACTAAAACTCACCTCAAACACAGCTTTGAATCCCCTTTGATGGTTGTTATAGGTTCCCTAGCTGCCACCTTTAATCCCCTAGCTCAACACCTCCATTTGAGCTCTCAAAATCCAAGGAAAGGTGAGGAAGGATGCTTGTACGGGATGGAAGGGAGAAAGAGAGGATATGCTCTGTTTTACTCTGCCTTCTACAGCCTACTAAACCTCATGTATATCCAAGCCAAATGACCTAAATGCCCCTAGGTCTTTTAAAGGCTTCTAAACACTCCCAAGGGTAAAATCGTCCTTTACAACCTATACCGTTAATCATAATTAACGCTCTCCAATTCCCGCTATTCTCAATATTCTCAATCATCAATAAATCGTATCTCATTACCCTTTAATTCCCAGTAATGCTCTAATCATTAAATTCACCCCGAGACTCACCCCGAGCCCCGAACTTAAACCCGTTATGACTAGACCGAACGCTTACACCCCATGATCGTCTTATGTCGATAAGCTCGAACCAATCCACCTTATAATGTGGCTATACTAGTCAATCACAATCATGCACCCAAAATATACAATTACGCCCACAGTGGCCAAATTACCAAATTACCCTCATAATTAACATATGAGCCCATATGCATGCATTCACCATCATATAATAATATAATTCACGTAAACATGCATATAATCATTAAATATTATAATAAATCAATTATGGCCCTCCCGGCCTCCTAATCAAGGTCCTAAACCTTATTAGGAAATTTGAGGCATTACAATAATCATATTTATATTCCACTGTGATTACGTCACTATAAATAAGATTAGCTATATGCTCGGGATTTAATAGAAGTTTATATTAAACAAATAATGATTTCTATTCTTTTATTGATAATAGAATGAGATTACAAAGAATTTGGGTTTTAATTAGGGTATAAAACCTCAACAAACTCCCACTTGCACTAATTGAAACTAATACCTTAATTCTACTAATCCCATTTCCTTGATATGCTTATCAAATGTAGCTTCTGGTAGTGTCTTTGTAAACGGATCCGCAAGATTGTCTTTAGTTGCAATCTTCATAACCTTCACATCTCCCCTGGCCACATATTCTCGAATAATGTGATACTTCCTTTCTATATGCTTACTCCTCTTGTGACTTCAAGTTTATTTCGAGTTGGCTATCGCTCCTGTATTGTCACAAAACAATACAAGTGGTTTATCCATTTCTGGAATAACACCAAGATCCGAATAGAACTTCTTTAGCCAGACTATTTCCTTAGCAGCTTCTGACGCAGCTATGTACTCAGCCTCCATGGTGGAATCTGAGATTGCAGACTGCTTTACGCTTCTCCAAATCACAGCTCCACCCCCAAGAGTAAACACCATTCCAGAAGTAGACTTTCTGTCATCGACATCAGTCTGAAAATATGAATCGGTGTAGCCTACAGGGTTCAAAACACCACCCTTGTAGACTAACATATAATCCCTTGTAACGCCCTGGATAGCCAGGACCGCTACACTGTGTATGTATAAAGGTGTGAGACTCACTAATCAAGTCGTTTAATCAAAACGTGTCACTAACTAAAGAGTTCTAGGGCTAAAAGACATTTTGGCCTCAAAAGATACATTTTATAAGTTATAAATAGTTTACAAAAGGGATCCCCAAAATCAACAGAGTTTAAAAGTTAGTTTACAAAATTCAACAGTTAAAAGTAAACATCAGCCATACTAAGGCAAAATACAAGGTTGTGGTCCTCTCGTCCCTGTAATCTCCTCAACCGTGGCGGTTGAGCGGCCTGATATGTACATTCACCCTGTAGAGCTCTCCAATCAAGGTTGATCGATCTTGCCCTTGCCTTTACCTGCACCACGCAGAACCTGTGAGCCAAGGCCTAGCAAGAAAACAACATACACAATATAAACAATATTATCAAATAGACATTCCAGTGAGCATGTTCAGATATTCAGTCCACAGCATATAAGCATACTTCAAGGTACAAATAACCTCATCTATACTCAGATTACTTAGTAATCTCATTAATCACATTCATAGCCAAATATAATAATCAATTAACACAAATACTAGGGTCGACACCTTAGGCTGCACCCTCTGTTTAACCCACTGACTCTGGCCCGCTTAAACCGAGCTCAGTGCATAATAAGCTGTCCTCGAATATCAGTGTCCGAGTCGTGCCAATTGCACAAGTTAACCGTGGCATGCTTAGGCCGTTGGTTTACAATTTACATGGCATAATACCATTCTTTCAATCATATATATCAAGGAGCCCTTAGTCCCGTTCAAATATTCAACCGGGTGTAGTTTTCTTATCTTTAGTTTCTAGATGAATTAGATACGAGCGATACTCCTTGAGCGCGATCCGATCCTCAAGCCTTAGCTTAACACCTAGTCACAACCATGATAAAGGATACCATTAACAATCTTAAATGAGTTCCCAAGCCAAGTTCTAGTCCCCGGAACATTGAACCTCACCAAATATGGTAAAAGACTCAATCCCGAGCACCCTAGGTTAAATTCCCAAGCCTAAAATCTCAAAATCCCAAAATCCCTTAAGCGCCCCAGCATAGGCCACCCATGCCCCGGCATGGCCCCCAAACAGAACCTTTTAAGGAAAAAAAACATATAAGGGCCGCGGCATTGCTTGGGCCATGCCGCGGCCCGCCCTCCTTCCTCAGCGTGCAACAACTTCGAAGGGTCGCGGCTCACCAAGAACCATGCCGTGGCCCGACCCTTTGAACCCAGAAAAAACCACCATTTTCAATCTCTAAACCTCACCCTAAGCCATCCCAAAGCCCCCAACTCAAAACCAATTAATAATAACAACATTAGAATGATTTAAACAACACAATCCAACCAAAAATCTAGCCTAAGACTCACCAAAATCCCAATTCCAATTTCTGAAATTTCAAACCCACAGAACTCAAAACCAGCCATGAAAACCCTCAAATTTAACCATCAAACATTAAATTAAACCTTACCTCAGCTGTAGAATCGTTTCTCCAAGAGTCCCCTGACCTATCTTCAAAGTTTCAAGCCTCAATTTCCACCTTAAACACCAAAACCACAGATATTTAAAACTCAACCATTTTTCCTTAAATTTCTAACCTCATAAACGAAAATTAATGCTTACCTTGGCTCTAATTCAGTCCTTGTTTAGTTCTTGAGCTCAACCTCTAATTCAGCTCTTTAATTCCACAAAGATTCAGGTTGATTTCATAAATTCCTCCACAAATTTCAGTGTTATACTTCCTTAAGAGAGAGAAGGAGCTGAGAAAGAGTCAGTCCAATTTTGTGTCTACTGTTTTCTAAAATCTTCCCAAGTCTATCCTTAGGTTATTAGACTAATCCCAAAGCTCGGGGTACCGGAAACACCCCCGATGAAAAATAGTAAAATCCCCCAATAATCCCGCCTAGACATCCTAACCTCAAATATATCTCCAATTATTTATTTTCATCACCCGATAGTCCAATTCACTACCTGATACCTAAAATACTCCTTGACTTGCCCAAAGTCAATTATAATGCCCCGTTGTGACTTTTCCCGCTATCTAGCCCTTGGATCGCCTCGAATCGCCGGCTGCAGAATTATCCACATAATAATGTGGTTTTCACATATACAACATGTCTATTTCATATTATCACATAATATCACCAATTATCATATAATGTCATTTAAGCATTATTAATCACATAATATCACATTCAAATAAGTACTATTCACTCAAATCCCATTTATGCCCTCCTGGCACACTAATCAAGGCCCTTAACCCTTATTAGCGAATTTGGGTCGTTACATCCCTAGTCCGTCTCAAATACTTCAGGATATGCTTAACTGCTATCCAATGTTCCGGTCCTGGGTTTGACTGATACCTACTCACTACTCCCACTGTATAGCAGATATCTGGTCTAGTACACAACATGGCATACATCAGACTTCCAACTGCAGATGTGTAAGGAACTTTTCTCATTGCATCTTCCTCTTCAGGAGTCTGGGGAGACTGTTTCTTTGAAAGATGAATTCCATGGCGGGACGGTAGACACCCTTTCTTGGAATTTGTCATTGAGAAACGTTCAAGCACTTTATCAATGTAAGCTGCTTGAGATAGAGCTAAAAGTTTGTTCTTTCTATCCCTGATGATCTAGATACCTAGAACATAACTTGCTTCACCCAAATCCTTCATCTGGAATTGAGTGCTCGGCCAATTCTTCACATCTAATAATTTCTTAACATTGTTCCCAATGAGTAAGATATCATCTACATAAAGAACCAGGAATACCACTATTTGATTTGCCTTCAGTTGGTAAACACATGGCTCATCAATATTTTGTTCAAAGCCATAGGTTTTGATTATTTCATCAAACCTAAGATTCCAAGAACAAGAAGCTTGCTTAAGTCCATAGATGGACCTATTTAACTTACAAACTTTTCCTTCTTGTCTAAATACTTTAAATCCTTCTGGCTGATCCATATAAATGACTTCGTCAAGCTTTCCATTAAGAAAAGTTGTCTTCACGTCCATTTGCCAGATCTCATAGTCGAGAGCGGCTGCTATGGATAGGAGGATGCGAATGGATTTGAGCATGGCTAACGGACTAAACGTTTCCTCATAGTCCACGCCTTCTCTTTGGGTATAACCCTTTTCCACTAATCGAGCTTTATAAGTCTCGATATTTCCATCAACACCTCATTTCTTCTTGTAGATCCACTTGCACCCAATGGCCCTAAAGTCACTAGGTGCTTCCACAAGATCCCAGACGAAATTTGAGTACATAGACTCCATTTCCTGTTTCATGGCTTCGAGCCATAGTTCCTTTTCAGGGCTAGCCATTGCCTGTTTGAAAGACAACGGATCATCATCACTAGTGTCACCAACAACCATATTGGTTTCACCATCCAAACCATAGCAAACTGGGTTCCTAGAAACCCTTCCCACTACGACGAGGCTCCGTGACTGTTTGCTCAAGAACAGTGGTACTTTCTTCATTTAAATCGACTTGCGTCGATTGTACATGAAGAATGGGAATTTCATCATCGAATTGCGTTGATGACGATGGAACATTGGTTGGAGTCAATTCTTTAACCATCTCCTCTAAAACTACTTTGTTGCGAGGTTTAAAGTTTTGGACATAGTCATTTTCCAGAAAAGTTGCATTTGTAGAAGTAAACACTTTCTTTTCTGAATGACTATAGAAAATTCCACCCCGAGTACCTTTAGGATAGCCAACAAACATGAAAACTTCAGTTCGCGGTTCTAGCTTTCCCTCCTTTTTCCTCAGGACGTGAGCGGGACACCCCTAGATTCTATAATGGCGTAAACTAGGTTCACGACCATTCCAGCGTTCTAAAGGTGTTTTGGGGATTAATTTTGATGGCACGGCATTGAGAATGTCATTCGCGGTTTCAATTGCATGTCCCTAGAACGAAGTTGGTAGAGTTGAGTAACTAAGCAGGCATCTAACCATTTCCAATAAAGTTCTGTTCCGGCGTTCCGCTACACCATTTTGTTGCAGAGTACCTGGGGTATTAAGTTGGGATAAAATCCCAAGTTCAGTTAAATGATCTTGGGACTGCATATCCAAATATTCTCCACCCCTATCAGATCGCAAGATCTTTAACATTTTACCTAATTGGTTCTGAGCCATTGCTAGGAATTCCTTAAACTTTGAAAATGTTTCTGATTTCCTATGCATTAGGTAAATACATGAGTATCTAGAGTAATCGTCAATGAAAGTGACGAAATACTCAAAACCACCCCTGGCTTGTACATTCAAAGGTCCACAAACATCTGAATGCACAAGACCAAGTGGTTCTTTGGCCTACCACCCTTTGCAGAGAATGGACGCTTGGTCAGTTTGCCTTCTAGACAAGATTCACAGATTCATATTTATATTCCACTGTGATTACGTCACTATAAATAAGATTAGCTATATGCTCGGGATTTAATAGAAGTTTATATTAAACAAATAATCATGAAAATAAAACATGTGAGCAAAGTGATTGACCAAGTCAAAAAATGATTTCTATTCTTTTATTGATAATAAAATGAGATTACAAAGCATTTGGGTTTTAATTAGGGCATAAAACCCCAACAGTTCCTACTTCCTGTGAGATAGGTAATATACTATAATTTGTCTATGTTTTATCAATAAATGAAATTATTTTATTCAATTTAATTTTATTATTTAATTAAAATATGCAGTGACTGCTGCGAAAAGAAGAGGTCAGTTTCGATCCAAAAATTTGCAGCAACTCGTCAATGATAATAAAGGTCCATTGGCTCTACAATTTGATCTGAATGAGGGAACCTACAAAGCAGTTGGTTATTTTGGGACATTATTCACGAGACTTATTGGTAACCTTATTGGTTACAATGTCCCGTTATATTACGACTCGTGGCAGAGTGTTCCGGATGAGCACAAGATAGGATTTATGCAAAAGAATGAGGTAAATTTACCAACTTATTCACAAGTAATGTTTTTTATAATTTCAAAATTCTAACCAATTTTATTTTGTTTAAGGAATTTTTCATTCTTCCCCGAGCTCTCCCTGAGTGGAGACTGATAGAGACTAGGATTGAGCGAGAGTTTCAAGATCGCTACAAAGATAGAAAAGGTCGCAAGAAAAAACACTTCGATGAACATGGCGGGTATGATGATATGACAGCCAGAAAGAATCCATCGTAAGACATGGACAACGAGAGTTGGCAGAAGTTGGTTGACATTTTCACTACTCCATAGTTCATGGCACGCTCAAAGGAAAATGTTGCCGACAGAGTAAAACAGAAGTATCCAAGTCTCCATGGATCGACCTCTTATGCTTCCACTGGATTTAAGAAGGTAAATAAACATATATAGATAATTTGAAATATTTTTTATTATACTAATAATAATTTCAATATTTAACTGATATTTTGTTACATTTTGTTTTCTAAAGATGAGTCTTCAGACTAAAGAACTGTCCAGCATTATTGATACGTCCCATGACATGCAAAATCATCCAACACGTGGATGGGTGAACGTGAATGCTAATGATGTATATGTAAGTAACTTTCTAAGTTTTGTATATATGTTTATTATTTAATTATATTATGTATTAATTGTCTTGTTTCTAAACTGCAGGATGCCTTGCAGCAAGAAGTCCAAACACAATCTCAAAACTATACTTTTAAAACAAATTAAAAAATATATTCATTAATTATATTAATATAAATTCAAATATTATAAAATATCATTATCATAACCAGATATTAATCAATTATATTAATATAAATTCAAATCCTATAAAATATCATTATTAATTATAATAATATATAATAGAAGACTAGATAGTTAATAATTATATTAATATAAATTCAAATGTTATAAATATGATTATTATAACAATATATAACATGTAATATATAATTCTAATTTTTATAAAAAAAAATTAAAATAAATATTTTGTAGTTATAATAATATAAATTCAAATATTATAAATTATCATTATTATAATGATTTTTTTTGTTGTTGTAGTTCTCATTCTTTACACTTTGTAATACTTAGGTCTCAAAAGTTGATTTTGAATCAGTTAGGTCCCTAACCTTTTTATATCGTATCTTTAGGTCTCTAAATGCTATTTTTTATTTATTTTTTCTTCCAAAATACATAAATAAAATTTAAAAAACGTAATCAATCTTATTAAAAATTGGACCACTTAATTTTTGACAATACCAAACATTGAAAAAAAATTATTTTCATGACATTTTAAAAAATATTTAATAGTTTTACAAATTAAATTAATTTTTCATCAAAAAAATTCTTGCCTATATTTTTTTAATATTAATAACTGAACTATCATGAGATTAACAATATTTATCTTGTACATATTTATTTTTATTTTGTAAATATTTTCTATAATGAAACTTATAACAAATCATATATATATGTATATATGTACATAAATAATTTTATATAAACTATTAAGTTTAAAAAAATATATAAAATAAACAAGCATAAACATAATAAAAATTGATAATATCAAGATAATTGAGATAATATAGTTATTAGTATTAATTATAAAACAACAATGTAGGTAATAATTTTTTTTAATGAAACATTAATTTAAATTAAAAAAATATTATGTAGTTTTAAAAATGTCATGAAAATATATTTTTTCTCATGTTATGTTTGTTATTATCATAAATTAAATGTTCAAATATTTTAAGAGTGATGTTCACCATTTATTTTGTATTTTTGTATGTATTTTAAAAGAAAAAATAAATAAAAATAACATTTAGGGACCTAAATGATACGATTTGAAAATGTTGAGGACCTAACTGATATATGTTGACGCCGTTTTTTGTCAAACAGTGAAAGAAGAGCACGAAAACAATAATTGAAAATGGCCAATTGAAATAAAACAATATAAACACACGATTTTTACGTGGTTCAGCAGTTAAATCTGCCTAGTCCACGAGTCTTTGTTATTAAACTCAAGATTATCTCTAGGAATTCTTCAAGAATGAATTCTCCAGAGTTTTCTCTCAAGGATCAGAATGTCGGTCCTTTACAATGGTGCATGCCTTCTTTATTTATAGAGAAGGCTACAGAATACTATCCCACATATTTTGGGTAGTTACTCTTTTTATGTAAATAAAATTAATGGCTTTAAATGCCTATAATCAGATATAAAAGGAAGCGTCCCCTGAAGGCCAGGGGACGTATAACTGATCAAATAATATCCCATGATTCTAGGGGATTTACAATAATAAATGAGGATTACATCTCATATTTATAACACTCGTATATATTCAAGGTGGTTATCGTGTATCTCTAAGGCTTTAGCCTCCCAGGTTTCCCGTTACCTTTCGAGCTGGAGACATCTTCTGAGGTCACATGGCTTTTCGAGATCGTATGTGCGTCGAGCTCGGGAACCCTGATCCGAAGTCGTCCCCGAAGATGAGTGTGTTCCCGGAGCTGTCTTCCGAGATCATGAATACTTCGAGGTCACCATACTCGATGTAATGACCCACTAATCTAGACTATTTGGACCATTAACGAAACTATACATAAAACTTACATTTTTATGAAAATACCATAATTTTATTGAGTAACTTGTAAAATAAGAGTTACTTACAAATAAATAGAATACTAAGAAGGATATGGGATCCCATTGTCTTTAAAAACAAAACATGATTTAAAATAAAAGACATTACATAAATGGTGCGGAAAATACATGTAAAAAAAAAGACATAAAACAGAAACTACATCCTCGAATCGAATAACGCTCGGCCCCTTGACTCCATTCACCATCGATACACATCCGTCACGAATCTTTCCGCCTCTAAAGCTTATTTTTCTGCACATAAAACAAAAAGGAATGAGCCTAATGCTCAGCAAGGAAAATCTAACACATAGTCATAAACATAACTTCATGAGAAACATAAAGACTTAACATAATACATATAACATACACTTATTATAATGGCCATTATTGCTTGGGGTCCCATAGACTAAACAAGCATATGCCCATGGGATTAGTGGGGTCCTACTAGCTAAGTAGGTCATATGCCCATAACCCATTTGGGGTCTTGTTAGTCATATGGGTCATATGCCCAAGCCTACAAACATACATGCATACATATCATAACACATTTAACAACATAAAACATAAGATAACATAAGCATATAACATATTGATTCTAGCCTATTTTCCTTACCAAAGTTACCGGGATATGTGGACTGAGTTGGGACTTTTGGAACACTCCTAATAACCATAATGAACAAGAGTGAGTTGAAAGAAGAAAAGAGATGAAAAGGAAAATGGGAAGACTAAACCATTTGAGAATCATGCTTACCGAAACTTATGTGCTCAAGAACTTAGATTCCCTAACCAAAAAGAAGATTAAGGTTAGAGATTGAGTAGAAGACTATGAGAAAGAAAATAACATAATACAAAAATGAACTAGAGTTTTGGTTACCTCAAAGACTTGAAAGACCAATCTACACCTCAACCGAAATACTATAGAACCTCACTTCCCAAAGTGTTTGATAAGCTTATGATGTTTAAGCTTATGTTTTTCCCAAACCAGGTGTTTATACTCTTACACTCACTTAACACTAGCAGCTTCTGAACTTAGAGCAAAAGGTGAATAATGGCTGGGTACTAGGTCCTATTTATAGAGTTTGGAGATGAAAGGATCTTGATTTTACTTGAATAAAAATAATGGCTTTTTAGGTGAAAATCATTTGAATAATCGTTCAGCAGAGGCTGAAGACTCGTTCAAAAGATGTTGGACTGTTGAAGGAGTTTGAATGGCTGAAAGGAAATGAATTCAAAAGAGTTTGAATTTATGCTGAAGGAGGCGATATATCGCCCCCTGTAGGCGATATATCGCCTGGGCCAGTATGCCCGAGGCGACCGTGCATCGTCTCGTGTTTTCCGTATCTACGTGCTGCGATATATCGCCCCCTATAGCTGCGATATATCGGCACACGCTGAATATTTAAACACGAAATTACACATTTTTAGCTAAGTTTGAATGGAGTAAACAGCCTTGACTAAGCCTTCAACGTATTCAAAGCTGCTGACTGACCCTATATCATTCAAACTTTACCCTTATTTAATTTAATCCTCAAAAATACTTAATTCTTAATTACCATTCATAACATGTGCTTAAAATCCTATTGGTTGATATCTAAACCTTATAATATAACAAATACTATCCTTAATATCAGTCATATAATCAAACCTTAGGTTATACTTAATATTCTTAAACTATAGGTTAAACTTAGAAAATCTATAAGTACTACTATGAGTGTCCAAATAATTCCCGGTCTGAACCAAAAATCCACAGTAACAAAGATAATACTATACATACTATAATACTACTAAACAATTAGCTAAGTAAAGTTCTTGGACTCTACACTCGAGGTCGTCTATATCCTGCAAGCTCGACATACAATCCTGGAGCGTGTTTCCAAACCTATGGGTCCACTGATTTGCGAGTCCAACTTTCGAGGTCATAATTAACATGGCTCGAAATCTCGGTATAACATCTTGCCCCCACAAAAGTATTTGTTCGAATCCTAAGAGAAGGAAACTTTTGAACTACTTTCTTTGAGAACTGTACCGTCACACTTTTGAAAATGGACACGCGTCAGCCAGGTATTGCTCATTTTTGGTACTTGAGTACCTTGGAAACACGCCCACGATCGTCCGTCTGACACCTTTTCGGCGCCATCTTGTCACTGATCCCTGACCGTTGGATTTTGCAAGGATTTTTTTTTCAACGTTCCAGATTAATGCCTTTTTCCCACCTATATATACAAGACCCTACTCTTCGTCTTCATTTTTACCTTCATTTACCAAGAGCAAGAAAAGAAGAAAAAAGAAACCAGAGACCTCCTCATAAAAAGCTTCCAATCTGTGCATGTTTTCTCAGCCAAAGAAACAAAAGAATCCTGGTCTGTTCGAGTCAGTCAGTTCCTATTTTCAACCTCTTCTTCAATCAACAATCTCCCTGCAATCGCCATTATTGTGTAAGTAAGCAATCTCTGTTTCCCATTTTGTCAGTTTTTATTCAAACTGTTCTTACAGTGTATGTTTATATACTAGTTTACATCCTTAGCATAATGTGATAGGAGGTTTTGATCCGATAGGCTCAGTTGCTTTTTAGACTCCCGTACTAGATTTACATCACTGGCTTATACCCATTTTTCATATTTGAGTGAGGTTCCAATTTTTCTGGGTTTTGAAATTTTTAGGCAACGTTTCTTGTACACTAAGTTTTCGGATAAAAACATGGGCCTTGATAAATGCACGAAACCCAAAGACGCCTTTCCTGGTTAACCGTCACTCTTCTTTCCCTTGAATTTTGGGATTTAAAAAAAAAAACTACCCACGCTCCTTTTCTTTTTCGTGGAACACACGCCCTGACACCTCAATAAGGGTCTTAGTATTTAGTGTCTCGTTCCTAAATCTCCGAGCTCGTTCCATCGAGCTCATGATTCTTGTATGCATGGCCCTCGCCATTTTTTCTTTCTCGCTAGATGTCACAGAATCTGGGAAGACGGTGGGGGTCATTGCTGGCAATCCCTTACGAGCCAAAATCTCTGAGCCCAGAATCGCTGTTCGCCCGGAATCAACGTCGGATAAGAGAATACGAGCTTGCGCACGAGCAAGAGGACATTCGAGCTCACTACCGCCGTCAGATAGATGAAGTCATCAAGGGGAAGAGGAGAGTTCTTTGGGAGGCCATCTATCTGGAATCTAATTCAGGCCCTAGGCCGATTCCTCTCGATCCTGCTTTAAAGGTTACTGTCGCATACCCCCCCGGAGAGCTCAAATTTTCATTAATGGGGGAACCTTCCTCCTCACATTCGAGGAGAGAGATGTTCGAGACCGAGCTCTACTGGAGCACGGTTACCACAACCAGTCAAATAACTGAAATCCTGGCTTTCCATGGCCTTGGTTTGTCAGGCACCTTGAAGTGTCGACCTCCGACTGGTCAAGAACAGAGCTGCTTCGGCCCTGGCGGCCGTGACGCCACAGTGAAATATGCGGCATGGAGCCAAGAACATATGAGGGTAGGAGCACTGCTGCCCTTGAAGTCTTTTTTCAAAGACTTTACTGATTTCGTTGGGTTGGCTCCGTTCCAACTCAACATCAATTCGTACAGGGTGTTGTCTGCCCTGAGGTCCTTGTACCACGAGCTGGGGTGGGAAGGACCTTCACCTCAAGAGATTTTATATCTCTTTTGTTTAAAAAGTAACCCCTCCCGAGCTCGGGGAGGGGATGGCTTTTACTACCTCTCGAGCTACCCCAAGGAGATGAAGGTTTTTGGGGACCTTCCCAACCACCCGCCTGATTTCAAAAGAGCCTTCTTCTGGACAGATGGTCTGTCCCCGTCTCGACATTATTCGTTCAGGCGGATTCGTAAGTATTCTCGTTACCTTTATCTCTGTGCTCGAGACTTTAGTTCTTAAATCCATATTTAGTTGAAATGTGTTTCGCCTTTCAGCTAATTTTCAGCGTCCCACCCCTAACGAAGCAATGAAGAGGCACAGAGAGGCCTTGCTCCAACTCCCTTATGGCAGGAGGTCTCTCTCGTACATATTACATGAGGTCAAGCTCCGAGCTTGTGGGCTGTTGGGAGAGGGCCAATAAACCTATGACTGGTCCAATAAAAAATATGAACACTGGGAGGAGGTGCCACTGCCCACAGGCGCCCTTCCTCAGAGGAGAGAAACGAGGCCACCTCTTCCAGTTCGCTCAAGGAGCCCGCTGTCTGGGAATGAGGCTAATGATGAAGCCTCAAACTCGGATTCGGATGAAGGTAAAGTCCTTCCTACCTCGAGAATGTGGTCCCCGACCTTACTAAAACACAGGCCCAATAGGCTAGTCTCGTGCCCACAGGATAGATACCACTTCTACATATGGAGTTGGGTAGATGACTGCGTCCATAGGTTTGATAGTGGGCTCGGGAAATACGACACCATGTACACCACGGATGAGATGTGGAACGGGATAGTCATTCAGTATGGGACCAACGATTATAGGGACCTCTCGAGGTTATCACCCACCTATAGGGAAGGCACTCCCCCCGCCTCCTCTGAAGACGGGGGAATTTCTTGGTCCCCAAGTTCGAGCTCGGGGGAGAGTTCCAGTTAGGTTTTTTCTTTTCCTGATTTCCCTCTCTTTTCAAACTTATTATTATTGTCTAACTCATTTTAACTGTGCAGGCGCCATGAATCCCGACCTCGACGCTGTGCTCTTCAGCGATGGGGGAGCTGGCGCCCAGAGGAGCAAGTGTCCGAGAATACCAGGGAGGTCCGACCGACCGTCCAAGGTACCCAGACGCCGCAAGACGACTCCCACGGCCCAGACTACTGCGAACACAGCCAAGGAACCGACTGTCCAGGTTGATGCGTCTGGCTCGACCGCACCCATCTCGCTGCCTCCCACCGAAACCCAATTAGCAGTTGTTCGGCCCCCGAAGAAACCTTCTACCTCCAAGGTTCAGCTGCCAACGGCCTAAACTAATATTGAGGAGTACGTACTTGATGGCGCCGCTGGGACAGAAGGGGCTATGCTCAACTCGGATGTCCTTTCTCGAGTGGGTCAGAGCTTTTCTAGCTTCGGCGCCAACCACTGGGATCTCATGCACAAGGCCTCGGACTGCAATACTCTTTATGATAAGAGTATCGAACTCACCGCCGCAGTAGCCTTCGCAACTCTATTTTAAGTATTTATGCCTCAGTTCGCAATTCTGATTCGTTCCTTGTGTTTCAGGCCCTTGCCGTTTCAGCACAGCTCAACTATAAGCTGACCAACGAGGTGCAAACGAGCATGTCCCTGGCCCAGAAGTCGAAGGATCTCGAGCTTAAGATGGCTGACGAGCTCAAAGTTTCGAAGTCTGAACTTGAAAAAATGAAGACCCGTCTCGAGGAGCTGGAGAAATCGAATGCCGAGCTAGAGCAGGCGAAGAGTTGTCTCGAGAAGGCCAATGCCAAGCTCGAAGAGGAGAAATCTGTCACCTTCGACTTCATGGAGAGAGAGAAGGCCCGCCTCCTGGACGAGTATAAGGAGCAGAAGGAGAAATTGGTCGACCAAGCCATGTACTAACTTTGGGCTGATAATGCCGATCTCGATACCAGCTTCCTGGGCCCTCTCGAGGCCACATATGTTGAGTGGTGGAATGGCCGTCTTGAGGCAAGTGTGGCTTCTCGAGAGGCGGCTCAGAAGGATAGTCATGCTATTCGTCCTGGAGGGTCCGGTGATACTGATGCTGAGAAGGCCAAGGATACTCCTCTTCCTTAAATCTGACCTCGGGGGAGTCATTTATTGGGGCTGCGTCCCCCTATTTTGTAATTATTTTTAATTTATGCCCACGGGGCTGATACAGTTTCTTTAACTATTCTTTTACATACTTTACATTTCTTGGCTCGAAATATTTTGCACATTTTATGTTGATGAATCAGTTATGTTTATTTATTCATACAAACATAGTTTGGATTTTTAAGCTCGAAACTTGATGCATTCATGCATAGTTTGTTCGAATTATCCGCTTTCGACCTCGTTATTTATCAAGGTCAGATGTTACTTTAACCATGAACCCGAAAGTACTTATATGGTATGTAACGTAAATGATTTGGTTACATCTTTTTTGTTTAGTCACTTTTACTCATCCTCAGTTTTTGCTTCGAGGTTAAGAGTTTGAAACTATTTTTCTTTTAAGATATTCCAGCCTCAATCTCGACTTATTTCGAAATAGGTTTAGGTTCCTACTTATCATCGATTAGTTTTTTGGCTAGTTTGTTCCAAACCTGTTAAGTTTGCACATCTGGTTAACTCCAAACGTTTTAGGTTTTTGGTAGTTCGGTTATGTCCGAACTATCTAAGCTCGCGTATTTGGTTATATTCAAATACTTTATATATTTTTGATAATTCGGTTGTCTAGGCTCGCGTACTTGGTTATCTCCAAATACTTTATGTTTTTGATAATTCGGTTATGTCCGAACTATCTAAGCTCGCGTACTTAGTTATGTCCAAATACTTTATGTTTTTGATAATTCGGTTATGTCCGAACTATCTAGGCTCGCGTACTTGGTTATATCCAAATACTTTATATATATATTATTTTTTTAATTTTTAAGCTAATGGTATATATACCAATGATGCCCCCTTAATATCCTATGAGTTTGACCATTGGTTATTAAATTAAGAGAGATTGCCAAAAAAAAAAAATATACATATTGAACAAAATAGGTCTTTTATTTGATGGAATTAAAAAACAGACAAGCTAATACATATAGAAAATCATGGTTACAGGCAACACACTTCCTACACTACTGATAGTAAGGTCTAAGGTGTTCGCCATTCCATGCTCGCGGTACTAGGCTCCCGTCCAATCTCGCAAGTTTATATACGCCAGGTCGGATGACTGACTCTATCTGGTATGGTCCCTCCCAGTTCGGCCCGAGCACTCCAGCTGCTGGATCTCGGGTTGCTAAGAATACGCGTCTCAACACCAGATCTCCCATTCCGAACTTTCGATCTCGAACCCTCTTGTTGAAATATCTGATAGTGCGTTGCTGGTAAGCAGCATTTCTCAGCTGAGCCTCTTCTCTTTTTTCTTCGATCAAGTCTAGGATTTCCTCGAGCTGAGTATGGTTTAAACTTTAGTCGTAGGTTTGAGTTCGGATCGTTGGGATTTCAACTTCGATGGGAAACATTGCCTCGCAGTCGTATGCTAGAGAGAACGGGGGATGTCCTGTTGATGTCCGAGCTGTGGTCCTATACCCCCATAGGACTTGAGGCAATTCCTCGGGCCATCGTCCCTTTGCTTCCTCCAACTTTTTCTTTAGAGAACTCTTGAGAGTTTTGTTAACGGCTTCGACCTGACCATTCGCTTGAGGGTGGGCCACTGATGAAAAACTCTTTATTATACCGTTCTTCTCACAAAAACTGGTGAATAGGTCGCAATCGAACTGGGTTCCGTTGTCGGATACGATCTTCCTTGGTACTCCATATCGGCACACGATGCTCTTTACAACAAAATCAAGGATTTTTTTCGAAGTTATGGTCGCCAATGGTTCAGCCTCCGTCCATTTCGTGAAGTAATCAACGGCAACTACAGCATACTTGACTCCGCCTTTGCCAGTCGGGAGAGAGCCTATGAGGTCGATGCCCCATACCGCGAAGGGCCATGGGGATGTAAACATGGTCAGTTCGGATGGTGGGGTTCGGGGTATCGTGGCGAATCTCTGGCATTTGTCACACTTCTTCACATACTCGAAAGAATCCGTTTTAATGGTTGGCCAGAAATAGCCCTGGCGTATGATCTTCTTGGACAAGTTGTGCCCCCCAGTGTGATCTCCGTAGAACCCTTCATGAATTTCTTCGATGATTTTCTTAGCCTCGGGAGGGGTTACGCACCTGAGTAACGGCATAGAATATCCCTTTCGGTATAGTTTTCCGTCTAAAATGGTGTATCGAGGAAGTTGATACATCAACTTTCGAGCCTGATTCCGATCTTTTGGAAGAATTCCGTTTTCGAGGTACTCGACTATCGGGGTCATCCAGGTTGGCTCTGTTTCGATCATACACATGTCTTCCTCTTCCGGCTCACTAATGCTAGGTGTTGACAGGTGTTCTATAGGTATAACGTTCAGCTCTTCATTTTCGGCGGAGGTGGCGAGTCGAGCTAAGGCATCTGCATTTGAGTTTCGTTCTCGGGGAACCTGTTCGATTGCATAAAACTTGAAATACTCTAACACAGATTTTGCCTTCTCTAGATAAGCTGCCATTCTTGTGCCACGAGCCTGGTATTCTCCCAAAATTTGATTAACTACGAGCTGGGAGTCACTATAGCAATGTATAGCTTTAGCCTTGAGCTCTTTTGCTATTCGTAGTCCCGCGAGTAGAGCCTCGTACTCGACCTCATTATTCGATGCTTTAAAGCCAAATCTTAAAGAGAAGTGAAATTTACTCCCTGCGGGGGTGATCAGAATAACCCCTGCCCCTGCTCCGTTTTCATTTGACGAGCCGTCGACGTAAAGTTTCCATAGCTTGTGGGCGGTGGTTATTACCTCGTCGTCGGCTATTCCAGTACATTCCACTATAAAGTCCGCCAATGCCTGTGCCTTAATGGTCGTCCTCAGATGGTAGGTGATCTCGAACTGTCCGAGCTCAACAGCCCATTTAAGAAGTCGACCTGAGGCTTCTAGTTTAGACAGGACCTGTCTAAGTGCTTGATCTGTCAGTACATGAATGGGATGTGCCTGAAAGTAGGGGCGGAGCTTACGAGATGAATGAATTAGACTAAGGGAGAGTTTCTCCATCAATGGATATCTTGACTCTGCCCCCAGTAATCTTTTACTGACGTAGTAGACGGGTTTTTGCACCCTCTCTTCTTCTCGAACGAGCACCGCACTTATCGCGTGTTTGGTGGTTGAGAGGTATAGATACAATACTTCTCCCGTCTCAGGTTTTGACAGAATGGGTGGTTCAGCTAGGTGCTTTTTGAGCTCCTGAAAGGCCAGCTCACACTCCTCTGTCCATTCAAACTTCTTACTTCCTCTCAATAAGTTGAAGAATGGAAGGCCATGATCCGTTGATTTCGAGATGAATCTGCTTAGGGCGGCCATACTGCCAGTCAAGCTTTGGACATCTTTATGCTTCCGAGGTGAAGGCATGTCAATCAGGGCCCTGATCTTGTCAGGATTAGCCTCGATTCCACGTGAATTCACAATAAAGCCCAGAAATTTTCCCGAAGATACCCCAAAAGTGCACTTATGAGGATTTAGCTTCATGTTGAATTTTCTGAGCACGCCGAAGCACTCTTCGAGGTCATCAACATGGTTCTTGTTAAGTTGAGACTTTACAAGCATGTCATCAACATAAACCTCCATGTTGTTCCCAATTTTTTCTGAAAACATCATGTTTACGAGCCGCTGGTACGTGGCTCCAACATTCTTGAGTCCGAACGGCATGACATTGTAGCAGTAGAGCCCTTTATCTATGATGAAGCTCGTATGTTCTTGGTCAGAGGCATGCATGGGAATCTGGTTATATCCAGAATAGGCATCCATGAATGACATCAGGCCATGCCCCGCCGTGGCATCCACGAGCTGATCAATCCTTGGCAGCGGAAAACAGTCTTTTGGGCAAGCTTTGTTGAGATCTGAGTAGTCCATACAGGTTCTCCACGTCCCATTGGGCTTTGGGACCAACACTGGATTGGCCACCCAGTCAGGGTAAAAGGCATCCCTAATGAAATGGTTTGCTTTTAACCTGTCAACTTCCTCCTTTAATGCTTTCTTTCTGTCTTCGTCCAGCTGTCTTCGTTTTTGTTGCTTCGGGGGGAAGCTTTTGTCTATGTTTAGTGCGTGGCTCGCTACATTTGGACTTATCCCCACCATGTCTGAGTGTGACCACACGAAGACATCCTGGTTTTCCTTCAGAAAGCAAATTAATTGCTATTTTGTCTTATCTGGGAGGTGTTTTCCGACCTTCACCTTCTCCGAGGGATCAACTTCCTCGAGCTGAACCTCTTCAAGCTCCTCTAAAGGTTCGAGGTCAGCTTTCTCTTCAATCCTTGGATCAATCTCCTCGTCAATTTCTAAAACTGTTCCGCCTTTGTTTTGTATGATAACGAGTGCTTGAGCGTTCGTTTGTTCCTCCCCCTCAAGGAGATGCTATAGCATTCTCTTCCTGCCAGCTGGTCTCCTTTCAACGTCCCGACTCCGCTAGGGGTCGGGAACTTAAGGGCCAGATGCCTTACAGATGAAACTGCCCCCAGCCCGACCAGGGCGTGTCTCCCGAGCAGCACATTATAGGCAGATGGTAAATCTACTACCACAAACTCCATTGTCTTGGTCACCGAGACTGGATAGTCTCCCAAGGTCACAGGGAGCTCAATGGATCCCATACAGGAAGTTCCTTCTCCTAAAAAGTTGTACAAAGTAGTTGCACATGCCTTCAGGTCGCGAAGGGAGAGTCCCATTTTCTCGAGGGTTGCTTTGTAAAGAATGTTGATTGAGCTCCCATTATCTATGAGAACTCGGCGGACTCTTTTGTTGGCGAGCTGAAGAGTAATAACGAGCGGATCATGATGTGGGAACTGAACATGGGAGGCATCCTCCTCAGTGAAGGTTATGGGTTGTGTTTCAATCCTCTGGCTTTTAGGGGCCCTAGGTTCGGATTCATAAGGAGACCCGCCCCATGTCTTAAGCTCGTTAACATATCTCTTTTGGGCATTCCTACCCCCTCCTGCGAGATGAGGCCCTCCCGAGATGGTTATTACGTCCTCTCCATCTATCGGGGGGAGCCTGTCCTCTTCCCGAGATCGGGAGTTATTATTTTGTGTCGTCGGAGGCGCGGTTACTCTCTGGCTTGCGGCCATCTGAACAGTGTTATGGTTTTTGACATACTGTCGGAAGTAGCCTCTTGAGATCAACCCTTCGATCTCGTCCTTCAGTTGTCGACATTCATCAGTTGTGTGGCCGGTGTCCCTGTGGAACCGGCAATACTTACTGGAATCCCTCTTGGATTTTTGATTTCTCATTGGGTCCGGACGCCTGAAGGGGACCTGGTTTTCATTAGCCAGGTATATGTTTTCCCGAGATTCGTTGAGCTCGGTGTGCACTTTATAGATGGAGAAATACCTCTCTCCTTTATTTTTCTTTCCTCCCTCAGCTTCGGGATTATTTCCTTCGTTCTTTTTCCTCTTGGAGGGATTCTCCGAGGTAGGCTGTGGAGCTGCTGGGTCAGCCGAGGTTGAGGCAGAGTTGATGTTTATCGTTGTAGTTTTGGTCTGCGAGGTCGCTTTGAGCGTAGACCTCGCCTCCTCTACATTGACAAATCTCTGCGCCCGTCTGTTAAACTCGGTTATATACCTCACCGGTTTCCCTTGCATGTCATCTTAAAGGGCACTTCCGGGTAAAACACCAGCTCGGATAGCCATTAAGTGCCCACTGTCATCCACGTCCCGAGCTCGAGCGACTTCCAGATTAAATCTTGTCAGGTAACTTTTCAGTGTTTCGCCTGGCTGTTGTCGGACATTAGTTAGGGTGGATGCTTCTGGTCTGACTCCCACCATAGCTTGGAACTGCTTCTTAAAGTCTCTAGACAACTGCTCCCACGAAGTTATTGAGTGTCTTTTATATTTTTCAAACCAACTTTTGGCAGGTCCTGCCAATGATGTTGGAAACAACATGCACCTGAGCTCGTAACCCACGTTACTGGCTCTCATAATAGTGTTGAACGTACTCAGGTGACTACATGGGTCGGTCTTTCCTTCGAACGCTGGGACATGAGGAATCCGGAACCCTTGAGGAAATTGAGTGTTGGAAATATGGGGAGCAAACGGCTCGAGCTCCTCATCAAAGTCCTCATATCGACCCAATCCTCGTTCATTCTTCAAAAGCCTAAAGGCTTTTTCGAGCTGATCGATTCTTTCTTGGACTGGGTCAGCAAGAGGTGCTGTCTGGAATTGATTATCATTGATCGCGATTCCAGGCTCGCGTCTCTGCGAGGGATCTCTACGCTTATTCAAGCGATCCCTCAGATCTGGATTTGTTTGATCTCCATTCCCCCGACTCTGATTCAGATGATTTCGCAGGTCGGGATGATTCTTGCGATCCCCAGTATTTTTACGACCTTGATCGTGTTTACTGACGGACCTGGTCTCTCCGGATTCATCACTTGTGAAACTTGTTGCTCAGTTATTTCGCGATGGGTTCTTCCCACGTCGCCTCGTCTCTGCAGTGCGAGACCGAGATGTCTGACTTTTCTCAGATGGTGCGCCTCTCCGCTCTTGGTTAGTCTCCTTGTTTCCTTGTCTTTCCCCCATACGCCCTAGATCCTGATCTCGAACAGGTTGAGCGTTTCTGCGGGGTGGTGAAGGATATCTTATGGGTGACGGAGGGAACCGTATAGGCGACGGTGGCTGCCACCCTTGTCGCGGCCTAGAGGGTCCGGAATTCGCCCGAGATGGGTCAGCCGCGTTCGGTGCGCTCCCAGGTACCTGAGTCCGAGCCTCTGCAGGGGTTCGGTTATTCTCAGTTCCCGCAGGCACTTCCATAGGCGGGTTAGGCGGGACCCGAGCTCGGGTACTCCTCTGGGGCCTAGGAGGAGCAGATGGCTCTGCTGGCGCCGAAGGTTGAGTCGGCCTTCTTGTGGCAGCATCCTTTCGCGGACGCCCACGGGGCCTTCGGGGAGGAACATGCACGTCCCTTGGAGGAGGGACTTGGTTTTCGCGCGGAGGCGGGGGCTGAGCCACCTGCGCCTCTGCGGCTATCCTAGTCAACTCCTCATTCCGTTTGTTGGCCTCTACCAACAGCTGTTTCAACTGCCGGTTTTCCAGTTTTACAATAGGAACGTAACGCTTAGGATTGTAGTACATATCCTCATCCCTTGGTGGAGGCGGTGGTCCCCGGGAATCAGAGGACCCACTTCTCTCCTCAGCATCCGAGTTTTCCATTGGTTGTTTTCCAGGACGCCTTGGGTAGTTTTCATCAGGGGTGTTCTGATTGTTTGTGGCCATGACTTTCTCAGGGATGAATGCTTAAGGCTCTCAATGAAAGCACCAAACTATTGACGCTGTTTTTCGTCAAACAGTGAAATAAGAGCACGAAAACAATAATTGAAAATGGCCAATTGAAATAAAACAATATAAACACACGATTTTTACGTGGTTCAGCAGTTAAATCTGCCTAGTCCACGAGTCTTTGTTATTAAACTCATGATTATCTCTAGGAATTCTTCAAGAATGAATTCTCCAGAGTTTTCTCTCAAGGATCAGAATGTCGGTCCTTTACAATGGTGCATGCCTTCTTTATTTATAGAGAAGGCTGCAGAATACTGTCCCACATATTTTGGGTAGTTACTCTTTTTATGTAAATAAAATTAATGGCTTTAAATGCCTATAATCAGATATAAAAGGAAACGTCCCCTGAAGGCCAGGGGACATATAACTGACCAAATAATATCTCATGATTCTAGGGGATTTACAATAATAAATGAGGATTACATCTCATATTTATAACACTCGTATATATTCAAGGTGGTTATCGCGTATCTCTAAGGCTTTAGCCTCCCAGGTTTCCCGTCACCTTTCGATCTGGAGACATCTTCCGAGGTCACAGGCTTTTCGAGATCGTATGTGCGTCGAGCTCGGGAACCCTGATCCGAAGTCGTCCCCGAAGATGAGTGTGTTCCCGGAGCTGTCTTCCGAGATCATGAATACTTCGTGGTTACCATACTCGAGGTCGTCTATATCCTGCAAGCTTGACATACAATCCTGGAGCGTGTTTCTAAACCTATGGGTCCACTGATTTGCGAGTCCAACTTTCGAGGTCATAATTAACATGGCTCGAAATCTGGGTATAACAATATAAAATCAACTTTTGGGACTTAAGTGTTACAAAATGTAAAGAATGAAGACTATAGCTGAAAAAAAACCCTTATTATAATAGTATTTACACTACAAAAAACGTTGTTTTTACCAAGAACTCTACACCGAGAACAAGTTCTCGGTAGTTTCATTTTCAAAAAGGTGGGACTTATTTGCGGGCTGGGGAAATGTTAACTACCTATATCGAGAACATCCCAGACCATGCGACCCCTTCTTCCTCTTTCCCTCATTTTCACATAAAGTTTTCTCTCTCCTCTGCACTCCGCCTCTCTCACTGAAAAACCTCATTTCCCTCTCACTAAACCTCAATTTCTTCATCCGATTCTCTCCAAAAATTCAGCTTTTCTCTCTATTTCTTAAGTTAAACTATATTCTTCATTTATATATCTATTTATATTTGTGTATAAAATGATAACCCATTTTTTTGTTTTGTGTATTTTTTGTTTTAAGGTGTTCTTGGTGCGATTTTTCTTCCTCTAGTAAAGGATTATAAATTGGCTTGCTCTTTCAAGATTCAAAGGTAATTTGTTTAAAATTTTTCAGTTTTGTTGGAGTTTTTTTCAATTTTATTAGCTTTATATATATATTTTATATAAAAGTGGTTCTTTTTGTATAGATCTTAGGTATTTATTTTAATATTTTTGTTTTCTTATATAAATTAATCAATATTAGTTTTAATAGAAATCTATTATTATATTAGGGTGTGATTATTTTTAGTTTTATTAGCTTTTTTAATATAAAATAAATAAATATTAGGGTGTGAATGTTTTTATTATTAAATTTTAAAAATGTTTACTAGTGAAAATGAGATTAAGGATTAGAAAATTGTTAGATGGTTAATTGGTATTACAATAGATTCTTTGTTGTTTTGGTAAAAACTATGTACAAAATTAAACGAAGTAGATTATAGAACCTATAAATTGTATTTTAGATTACCTTTAAGTTAATTATTTTTAGTTAGTCTTATACTTTGATAGTATATTTTTTGTATGTAATTTGACTTTTAGTTATAAAATTGTGTTTCCAATGTTCTGTTATTTTGTTTGGGTATTTTTTGGGCGTTGTTAGCATTTTTTTATTTTGGGATAGATGAAAATATAGTCATTATGTTGCCGATTTTTTTTATATAAATTTAGGATATCAACTAAAATGTTTAATATAATAATTTTTCAATAAAGCAAACATTTCATTAGTTACTTAACAAGTAAATTTAATAAATTTTTAATTATGATGAAAATAAATTTTATAAATATTAGTGAACATTTTTATGTTAAATATCAAATATAAAACTAATTAAAATTTATTATATAATTAATTAAAAATAATAAAGCAGTTTAATTTAGAAGAAAAAAAGCAAGCCTAATACTTTGAAAATAATTTTTATTCTAATCAAAATAATGTTAAAATTACTAAATTTAATATTTAACCAAAGATTAATTATTAATAAATTTAAATAATTAAATATAAACAAATAAAGATAATTATTAAACATATTACAATTAGACATCATAAAACATTATATGTGATAATTATTGAAAATAACATAAGATATTATGAGACAAATTTTTTATCTATTTGTTTGTCTTTGGTAATAAGAAATTATTACCAAAGATAGGATAGTGTGTTATTATCACATAGTGATAATCTTTTAATTATTTCTATTTTCATTAAAAGCCTTAGACCTGTTCGGAAAGGGTGAGTCATTAATGACTCTTAAATTTGCCTCTCTTTGAATTGTCGAGTCTGGATAGTTTGGGATTACTATATACGTATTGTGTGATTTGTTACTTATTTATTGTTTCATTTGTAGAGATTTTAGTATGCATCTCTTTTGTTTTCCTAAGTGGGCAGACTTAATTTTAGTTGCGCAGTTATGAGAAATATAGGGAGGTGCTATCGAAATTTTTACAAATATGTAACAATATAATGAGTGTAAATCACATTATATGTATATTGTAAACCTGAATGGGATAGATTCTTTACCCTTATATAAATGGAGTGAAAAGGTGGATTAAGATACATACACAAATTGATTGTAAGTTTGATGGTAGGTGTTCCGTGCAGTGCTACACTCAAACAATGTTGATCAACAAGAGCTGGATTAATTTGAGAGATCGATTATCTAATGAGTATGAAGCCGGTGTGATAGTTTTTCTTTAGAGAGCTAGGCAGTGCGTTGACTAAAGGGGATTGGTATAATGTCCGTGTAGGAGGTGTGTCAAAGTTGAATTTCAGACGATTGGCATTGGCATTGGCATGGAGATGATGAATTAATATACCAATTGTAAATAGTTTTCTACGGAAATATACCAATTGGCATTGGCATGGAGATGATGAATTAATACCAATGAGGAAAGTGATAGATCGAAATGATGAAGATGAAAAGGTGGATGTTCTCAATGATGTTATGAAAAATGACAATGACGAATATGAAGAGAATGAGCGCGATCAAGAGATTTCTACAGTAGACTACAGAGGTGGGCAACATTATAATGATTTGCTTGCTGAGATTGAGGCTCCATTATTCCATGGGTGTCAAAATTATACATCATTAAATTTCCTAGTGAAGTTGATACATTTCAAAGTGTTGGGAAAAATTCCTAACAAAATATTTGATGGAATGCTGGAGTTGTTACATGATGCATTTCCAGTCCCATATAAGCTTCCAAAATCGCATTATGCAGTGAAAATGTTGTTGTGTTGTAAATGTAGTTAGATTTTTGTGTTATGACAGGGACAAGAATTGCAAAACTCAAAATGGCAGAGTCTCTGTAGCAGGAGTTGAAAATAATACTTATTACGGCCAGTTGGAAGAAGTTTTAGTGATGTCATATCTTTCTGGTTGTTCTGTTGTATTATTTAAGTGCAAATGGTTTGACACTAATTAGTCTTCCAGATTAAAGTCTGAGCAAAACATAACTAGTATTAAAACTATTTCAGAGGCATTCAAAGATGATAAATTTACCTTAGCAACTCAGGCTAACCAAGTTTTCTACATTGATGACCTTAAAAATAAATCTTACTGGAAAGTCGTCCAAGTAGTGCATCACATAATTGTGTGGGACATTCCACTAGTTGAAGAACATCTGGAGGATGTAGAAGTAGATGTTATGCATGACAGTAGTTCCTTTTATTTCCAATTATTCGTTGATCTTGGTCTATTGCCACAAATAAACTTTGAACGTACGGGGGCTCCATTACAATTTGTTGAGATAGATAATGTTGCAATTGGGGAGGAGGAGGAAGAGGAGGGGGAGGAAGAGGAAGCTGAATTCATAGAAGAAGATGATGAAGAGGAAGATGAACACATAGAAACCGATGGTGATAGTGAAGATTATTATAGTGATGATTAAGTGATAATTTTATAATATCGATTAATTTGACAGATATGGCTGACGTTATTCCTCGATCTCATGGGGGTGATGGTGGAGGATGCGATCCTCCATATGGACCGTTAGATATCTCAGCTGATTGTGAACGAGGTAATACATTACACATTGATACACTCCTTAAATTTTAACAGTTAATACATATTAATTTAAAAATAATAAATTTGCATACAATAACACCTCTAAACAAGAATGGACACCACAAATGATTGAACACACATGAAAAAAGGGAAGAGTTGGGGTGTCCTCTCACTCTCGAGTGGAACGTGCAAGGGAGAACATATAAAGAGATCAGAGATTACAACTCAAATTTCTCAAGAGAGCTGGGATTACTTGTTCGACAGTACACAGATCCAGACTGTCATCAATGGTCAATAGTATCAAATGCCTCGAAACAAAGAGTACTTGCACATCTGGAGGTAAGTTATTTCTATATTTATGTTAATTCTATTTAATAATATATCATATTTACTAATAAATATATGTAATTTAGGAAGATTTGTTTGATATCAGGCATACCAAATATGGACAAGGACACATGCCTGAGATCTTGAGAGACATTGATATATTATGTGCCAAAAAGTATTCTTATTGGAAGTACGATATGAAGGAACCTTTAACGATTAATGGGCCAGAAAATTGTTATGGTGGTTGCACAGATACATAGTGGCAAAAAGCCATTGAATTTTTCCGACGTCTAGAAATTATGGTATTAATTTCTTGCTAAACTTAACTCTCTTAATTAAATATATTACTAATAGAAACTTTTTGCAGAAACATTCTGGGGTCAACAAGGAAAATAGGAAGAAACTAAAAGAGCTCAGCTACGGAGGTTCTCAGTCAATCCCAGCGTTGCACTATAAAAAAGTTAGTTAATTAATTCTTTTTAAGTTTGTTTTTCTTATTTACGTTTAATTATTAGTTTTTAAATATGTACGTGACAACGCAATTTAGAGACTCGGAAACTTGAGCCGATCTCGGATAGCTGGATGGATATTCACCATAAATCAGGCACATGTTGGGTGACAGAAACAACCAAAAAAACTTGGGTACGTTAAGTTTTTTTAAACATTTTTCTAAATTTTAATTGTTTATTTACAATACATAATTACATTATATATTGTATCATAGGATGAATTGCGTGCGTATCGCGAAACATAGCAGACACATTTAACTTATACTGAGAGTTCCACACCAGTTTCGAGCGCGCCTGAAGATGACAACTTGTCTTTGGCACAAACTCTCTTCAGAAAACGACGTGGCCACCATAAAGGACATGGGCGTATCCTTAACATAAAAGACCGAACTCCATTTACTATTGATCATCAACAAACTAGAGATGAAGAGATGGTTGAGATGAGAGAGCGTGTTCGACAATTAGAGGAGCACATCCAGACTCATTGTATCACCTCGGGATCTCAATGTGCCCCACCACCACCTGATGATCCCGATGCTGGAGCACTAAGTCAGTAGGACTTATGTATGAGTTTTATTATTATGGACTATTACGTTTTCATGTTTATGACAACTCTTTATTTTGATGAGCAAATGCACTCTTATGTTTTTATTTATATGTTTAGTATAAGTGTTTTAATTTTAATCTATTGTTTTATATTTAATTCAAATTAAATCAATAAAAAATATATAAATAAATAAAATTTCACAAATAAAATAAAATCTCGGTTCAGTCTATATCGAGGACAGTGTCCTCGATGTATCCCATCTAGATGAAAAAACTGAATAGGTTCCACTGACGATATTATCAACTCTCTACCGAGAACATTTGTCCCTGGTACAACCTATACTGAGAACATATTTAATGTCCTCGGTAGAATTTTTCCTTTGCCGACGAGGATGTACCAAGAACTTTCTACTGAGGACATGTTCTCGGCACAGTGTCTACCGAGGACATACAGGCTTTTGGCCGACGATGACAAAACTAGATGTTTAATAATTATCTTCTATCAAGTATAAAGAAGTTTCTTCTCCAATCATTGGGGTGTGATTTGAATAATATCATGAATGTTTTGTACATTAAATATGGCTGCTTGTGATTTAAAATGTTATCGTATTATTTAAAAAAAATATATAAACAATGTTTTGATTTAATTTTCCTTTTAATGTGTTTATGTCATTCTTAATATTATTTTTTTAATTTAAAATTTATATGACAATCATAAAAACTTAATAAAAATTATTAGTAAATTTTATAAATAAAACTAAACAAACGTTTTCTTGCACGTGTATATATATATTAACATTCATTGGTCTCACAACAATAATTTATTTTTTTGTACTCTACAACTTTATTAGTTTGCATATTAATTTAACAAATGTGAGGTCGTGATTATCATTGTCTAATTGTGGCTAGCTCAATTAACTATGATTAATGGGTGTTTGTGGAAGGAAAGGGGTTCCCTTCTTTCTTAGTGAGTGTGTTTTTATGTGTTTAATCAAGATTATAATTAATAGAAATTGTTAATATGTTACTTTTTCCCCTTTTAAAATAATATTTACCAACATAAATGGAATGTGAAAGCATGGTCAAACTGTTTGAAACGTCTAGGTTTGTTTGTTTTTTTTTTTTTTTTTTTATGAACAATATATTCATTTATATATTTAATTAGCTTCAAATAAACGTGTGAGACTTGGACGTCTCATCTACCCTCAATGGCTCTATCGAAAGAAATCAATAACCTTTTTTTTTTTCAGTGCCTCTATAAGTAGTAAAGTTTGGTAGGAAGCCTAACAAAAGTTTGTCACCTTTGATCCTTTTTGTGATAATTAATTATTAATTGTTGTGTGGGGAAATTCTTCGATTATAATAATCAACAATAATATCAACACGTGACATTTTTTGTATACGGATTTATTGTATCATTTATATGTCGGTTGATTGTGAAAAATATCAGTACGTATGACAATATATAAGACATTTTTTTTTTATAGGATTACACCTTTAAGTTCTATTGGTGGGGCTATCAGTGTTTCTCGACCTGTGAATAGTTTTTAACGCGATTTTTTTTATGACCGTGTGTATTGTACCTATTAAAAACATCCTGTAAATTTTCAGAAAATTCCGAATAGTTTATAGTACCAAAATTTAGGTTCAAACATATTGTTTTCCACACACATAAAAAAAATTAATCACGCGTGCAACAACATGTTTGAACCTAGTTTTTGGTACTATAAACTATTCAGAATTTTCTGAAAATTTGCAGGATGCTCTAAATAGCTACAATATACAGGGTCATAAAAAAAACTGCGCCCAAAACTGTTCACGGATCGAGAATACTGAGAGCCTCACTGATAAGGTTTAAAGTAAAACCTTATAAAAAAAAATTGTCATATATACATTTAAAAACTTTTATATAGGATGAGAGAAATGAGTACTATTGAAGTACAAAAGGAGACCACATCCTTACTCTCTAAATATATGTCTATTTACTGGAAATGAATAATAATTAACACATACAAATAGATTTACATAAATTATTAATTTATTGATGCATGTGACGTAATTTTTAATATTTATTAAAATAGATCACACTATATATAAAAAATGATTTTAAATCATATATTAGGTTTGGGATATAATGTTATAATAAATATCATCAGCACTACTTTCTACATGCAGTGATAGATCAAAAAACTTAGCTCAGTAAATATTTAAACTTTAAATAAATATTACTAATAAAAAATAAATGATAAATTTATATAATATATGAGTTAAAATCTATTGTTTGACAAATTTATATCTCTTCATTATATAATAACTAGAAAATATAACCGCACTCCGCGCAGACTTTTGTAATTATTAAAACATATATATTTTAAAATATTTTTTGGGAGACTGTGGGGTGGTGATTCATTTTGACCATATTCGTACAACATGTTCTTTATATAGACACGTGAAGACATCTTGACCATAATTTTTTATTTCATGATGGTGTTCACTGTTATTTTATAGCGAACCTCCTGTAGATTTTTGAAAAATTCTGACAAATTTTAAAGTACTGTTATTTGTTGAAGGGTTGATGTACATATATATGTATGTATATTTTTTTTTTGGACACAATATAAAATTCTCACAAAATAGTAAAAATAGATTGTAAAAAATATAGGATGCCACCTTCTCATTTATATATAGATATAGATATAAATATTTTGTAAAACTATTCACTTTGGAATAAAAAAACATAATTATAATATAATAAGAAAAATAGATATATAGATAATCGAAAATTATTACGTAATTTTTAATTATTTTTTTTAGTATTTTTCAATAAATAAGTAGTTAAGATATTTAACTAAATAAATTTTTAATCAAATTAATATGTATATATATTGATATTTTCAATTGTTAAGATATTTTAGAAAATAAAAAATGAATAAAAAAATTAGATTAAATGAGAAAATAGAAATAGTGATTTGAAGAGATTTTAGAGTGCCACATAATATCCTTGAAGCTCTCCTTTATATATATATAGTTTTTAATCAAATTAATATGTATATATATTGATATTTTCAATTGTTAAGATATTTTAGAAAATAGAAAATGAATAAAAAAAATTAGATTAAATGAGAAAATAGAAAGAGTGATTTGAAGAGATTTTAGAGTGCCACATAATATCCTTGAAGCTCTCCTTTATATATATATAATAATAGAAAATGAATAAAAAAATTAGATTAAATGAGAAAATAGAAAGAGTGATTTGAAGAGATTTTAGAGTGCCACATAATATCCTTGAAGCTCTCCTTTATATATATATAATAATAGAAAATGAATAAAAAAAATTAGATTAAATGAGAAAATAGAAAGAGTGATTTGAAGAGATTTTAGAGTGCCACATAATATCCTTGAAGCTCTCTTTTATATATATATAATAATTAAACATATGTTTTTATCATATTTAGTTATTTATATTAAACTAAAAAATTTAACTAGATTGATATTCCTTTAAAAATATAGATATACATATAAGAAAATACAAATAGATTGTTACTTACAAAAGTGCAAGTGGACTTAAGTATATTAAGTGAGGACTTTAAAAGTATAAGGAAAGCAATACATGTTTAGTAAGAAGAAAAAGAAAAATTAACACACATATATAATATAAATATTTTTTAAAAAATATCAGTCAAAAGTGGCTCTGTCGTCTCTGTCTACATGCACATTTTTATTAATCTTTTTTTACAATTGTATGTGAATTCTAATAATAATTTATGATCATATCAGGTGACATATTATATATTTTAAGTAAAATCTTATAAAATGTATCCATCATCAAGTTCGCAACTATATCCTATCTCCTATATATTATATTTTATATATATGCCTCAATATGAAATCCTTAATTTCTAGATAGTACTACACTAGTCAAACTCAAATGTTTGAAAAGTAAACACACGTAGTCGTAGTTAAATAGTAATAATAACATTTTATTTTTCAAATATTAACACACATGCACGTGAAAGTTATGCATACTTTTTAACCCATTTCATTATGACCATGACTATGACTATACCACATGTTGATGAGAAAAGAACCTGTTTTCTTTGATTATTAGGTGTACAATGACTCATAACAATCCAAATCTCTTGCTAAAGATGAGTAAGCAATGGTAGTAGACCACGAACCAAATGTGGATAATGGTACATTTTTTCTCGAAGGAGGTACACTTGGTTGACTAAACCAAGGTCGAAGAGGAAAAAACTCGAAAAAAGAGAAAGCTTTTAATTATTTATTTCATTCAACATCAATCAAAACTGTCCCAATACATTTTACCTTCCTTTTACCTTTTTCTCAAATGTATCCTCAATTAACAAAATATATAAACGAATATATAATATAATTATTTTAGAGGAAAACCTGCCATATAAAAGTTGTAATACTTATTATAGTAGGGTATATATAAACTTGTTTGAAATATATATGATTCTTTACTTTTTTTGTATAATCGGTCACTTATATATTTTGAATAATTGTGTGGGGAAGAATTCTAATAAAGATAAATGATATTGAGGTTCAAGATTATACAAAACTTTAGTTTGATATATATTAACTTAAAAAATGTATAAATGTACTCTATAAAGTGCGTGAACTATTCAACAAGTATTAAATATGGTTTTGGCACATATAGCAGGCTCACCAACTTGCAAGGTTATCAACTCAGAGATACTAGAATGAAGTAAACAAGGAAGCTAGTAGTCAAATGAAGCAAGGAAGCAATTAAGCTTGTTGTTTTGCTTCGTACTCAGATGACCTATTCAACCTCGACCTTTGAAGATTGACCTGACCTATTCCCTGAAGGTGACCACTGTATGACCTTTTGTAAATCATTTTTAGTAATTACCAAATTAATTAAACCAAGTAAATTAATTAAAGTGTGGAATGGTAATTAACTGTTTAAATAAATTGCAATTCTGTCGGGACAGAATCCAAACTTATCACGACAGAAACTAAACACAATAAAAAGATAGTGCAAAACAATACAGAACACAACGAATTTTTACAAGGTTCAGAAATCATTTCAAATAACCTAATCCTTGGGGCCACGCCCAGAGAATAAAACCAATTAATAAAGAATCACAAATACAAAATATTGACTTAAACAAAACAAGACTCCATCTTGAGATTTGCCGCAACTTTGTTGTACTTCTCTTCACTAATCTGATCTTGATTGAAACGCTCAACCACTTGAACTCCCTTCAATGGCCAGTTAGTGATTGCATCCTCCCGACGCAAGGCTTGTAAAAATCTTTTCCTGAAGACTATAAAAGTTGTGTTCAAATTACAATGTGTATTCACTCATGTATGTGGTATAAACTCACCACAAAAATCTAAACACTCATATTTCTAGAAGATCACGCGAATACTATGATCTTGAATACAAAGAAGGAACTCTCACAAATATTACAATACACTCACAAATTATGCATCTAAGAGTTCACTTTTCTCACTGCCTTCAGAGCCCTATTTAGAGAGTTATTTTTCGTGCTCATAAAGGCTGAGAAAGAATCTCCTAATAAAGGCAAGAATCATTGAAGATATTCTTGATTGATGAAGAGTTTCCTTTTTTAGAAGATGCTGATTCGACAGATACGATTTTGGTGGGGACAACTCAGACATGTGTCGGATAAAAAAAAAGCTCAAAAAGGAAACAACAATTAATGACATTAAGGATTCAGTTTCCTGTTTTTACATTCTTGAGCTGCACGAAAATATATAAACATATATTCTAGAAATGACTTTAGGTAAGTACTGAATATTTACAAGATATAACTTTCCTTTATAAACAAATTGGGACAATATAAAGCTAAATAAGGAAGCTAATATAATCTGAAATTCACAAAAATGGAAAGTGAATTTCTGAAAATTACAATAAAGGGAAACAACCAATTTATCTTTTAAGAAAAAGATATTTCTATAAAATATGCCAATTATAGGATTTATAATCTCCCCCTTTGGAAATTTTATAGACAAAGAATATCTATTTTTAAAAGATCCATGCAAAACACAAGTAAGTGCTTAAAATCACAAGAGTCACAAAAGGACTCCCCCTGCGAAAGAAAACCAAGGCACAAGATAAAATAGTTAACAAAAACCAATTAGAAACAGGAGGTCAGACAACAATCGATGTACCAAAAAATAGAGTGACTCTCTCTCCCCCTCATTGTCTAAGAAAATGCCAAAGAACAAAGGAAATTAAACTAAAGGAAAGACACAGTTAGTGTTCTTTTACATTTATCAAAAGCAAATAAAAATAGATCGAAAGGAACTGTAATCATCAAGGAGCAGGAGAAGTGGATGCACTGATAAGGGCCAACGAAGTAAGAATTTGGCGTTGAGTATCTTCCATGAGAGTGAACCGGTCAGAAAGACTTGTAATTCCTTCTTTCTTGCTGTGGTTTTATGTCGACGACCTGTAGGAGACGAGACAGCAGGAATTGATGTTGGGACGGGAGGAGTGGCAGTGGGAACTGACTCAGGAACTGTCTCCTGCTGAGACTTCACATATTTGGAAGATGAACCACGGCCTCGAGTCTTCATGGCTGCTAAGAATGAAGCAAGTGAAACACACAAAGAAAAAAAAACCCTAAACACTTTGGTTATACGTGAGAGAGACAAACAGGAAAACACTGAGAATGAAACAACCAAAGTGAATCCGAATATATAGAGTATTCGGTGCACAAATGAGGCAAGTTCAAAAATGGGTAACCAGATTTTATGTGATAAATGCCAAAATATCTCATTTTTAAAACAAATTCCTTCACACCTCAAAATTGGAAACTTTTTTAATATTTTAGAATATATTGAGATAAAACAAATAAATTGCATCAATTAATTTTTCAAACCTTTTTTTTAAGTACGCACGGTCCAAAACAGATTTTATTTTATCATTTTTTTTATTTTGTTAAAAAAATTGCCGAAAATAGAATGTAAATTGCCATACCATATGTGTCCAAGTAAATGCCAAGTCATGTTCAAAAGAAACAAGATAACCATATTTTTCACAAATTAGATAAATGAGTTATAATTCAAATACTAAGTGACCATAATTCGAAAAATATACCAATCACAAAACATATTTGAATCAATTCATTATATGTATGAGTCTTACAACCATCTTACACAATCTAGTCAACAGGCATGTGTGTATGCATGTGTAATCAATTTGGTGTTTCTTTTTGGCCTTTTAAAGCTAGGGTCATTGCCCATATTTGGTGATTTTAGCCTTTTTCTAATTGTAACCATAATGGAGGCTATAACTCTTATAGTGATGGTAGCCCTTTACACTGGTAGAGTATCCTCCAATATAATTTCTAATTACCTGGTACCAACTTACTCAGTGTTGGCTTTCACACATCAGTATAGGTAGCTCTTTTCCAAAATGGAGCCTGAAAAAGAAACTGGATTAAGGAATGCTCATACAAACATAATGATTTGATCAAATATAAACATAATTTTTTAAATATGGTTCTTTATTCAAAACAAAGTATAAGATTTATAACGATCATTTTCTAACCTACAAAAAAATATGCCCATCAAATTTCTTCCAAACAGGACAAGAGATTTACATAAACACATATGCAAGGCAAGATAATCAATATATTGGCAATTTCAAATAAAACGAAACCCCAAGGATTTCCCGAGGGAATCGAATCTGACCGTGTCTAAAGCTTTAGTAAAAATATCTGCAATTTGTTTGTTAGTCTCAACATATTCTAAAATCGATGTTTTGTTTTCAACAAGTTCCCTAATAAAATGATGATGAATGTCAATATGTTTGGTGCGAAAGTGCTAAACAAGATTTTTGGAGATATTAATAGCACTTGTATTATCACAAAAAATGGTTAAAGTTTTAATATCAAACTCATAGTCTACCAACATTTGTTTCATCCACAAAAGTTGAGTACAACAGCTTCCAGCAACAATGTACTCAGCTTCGGCTATTGACAAGGAGATGGAGTTTTGTTTTTTACTATGCCAGGAGACCAAATTGTTTCCTAAGTAAAAACAACCACCACTTGTACTTTTGCGATCATCAGTGTTTCCTACCCAATCTGCATCACTATAACACACAAGGTTAGAATTTGTTTCTTTGGAGTACCAAATGCCTAAATCAAGAATATTATTGTTGTAACGAATAATTCTTTTTACAGCAGTCACATGAGACTCCATGGGGTTCCCTTGGAAGCGAGCACACACTCCAACATTGAAACATTTTTCATGGGAAATTTTCAAATGTTTTCCCAATCGATATGGTTCACATTTACCTAAATTCGATAAATCATGAACATGACTCACACTTCCAATTTTTCTCAAATTTTCAAACTCCAATTGACCATGTTTTTCATGACACAAATTAGTATCACTCCTTGTGTTTGTGTAACAACTGCGTGATTGAGATAATGTGTAACAATTGTCAACAGATTTATAACCCTTCAAAACACAATTTCCATTTTGGTCAAGCACAAAACAATTATCATGAGAAAAATATACAAACAAGTTTTGGTCACAAATTTGACTTATACTAATTAGATTAGTTTTGAGTCCATCAACCAAAAGAACATTTTGCAACTTTGGTAGTCCTTCATAATTTAGAGTGCCACTACCAAGTACCTTACAAGACTTACTATCACCAAATGTGACTTCCCCATTTTTCAAAGTTTTGAAGTCAGTGAGTATGCTTTTGTTACCTGTCATATGCCTAGAACAACCACTATCAAAATACCAAGAGTTAAAAGCACATGTTCTAAGACAAGTAAAGGCAGCAAGACATTTGAATTCATTTTTATTCACCCATACTTTCTTAGGTCGTGTCCTTTTCTTCAAGGGCATTTGTCTCAAATGACCATGATGATTAAAGTAATATTTTTGAAGAAAATTCATCAAGGTAAAACATTTAGGTCGAATATGACCTTTCACTCCAAAGAAATTGCAAATTGGAATAAAATGACCAGATTTTTTATTCTCAAAGTTTCTGGTCTGTTTCTCATGGGTTGTGACAGATTGAGAAGATGATGTCACATGAGTTTGAGTTGAACCTGCAAAATGGTTAGTTGTCGAAACAATAGGAAGATTTCCATAAATATAAATTGTTTTTCCTTTAGGTTTAGATCCATTTGATCTTAACCTAGAAAAATCACAAGCTTTTTTACCTGCAAGCAGAAAATCATCCAAAACCATAGATCTATGATTAAGCAATTTGATACCTTTCACAATTTTATCAACTTCATTAGACAAACGATTGATTTCAGAATCCTTAGCAACAATCTCAATTTCATATTTTTTAACAAGAGAGTCAAGTTCTTCATTTCTCTTCTTGAGAACTTTGTTATTGTTTGCCATCAAACGATTATCTGAACATACTTTCAACCATTGATCATACATGTTTTTGTATGATTTTTGCAAAGAATCCTCATCCAAATCGGATTCATTCGAATCACCATGGGAACCCTCATCTGTTGAAATAGTATTATTTAAACAAACAAGGTTCTCATTCACCTACACAGAAAGAGGTAAGCAAGAAAAAACATAAGTTAAGGTAAGATTAGAATTTTCTTCCTCATCACTACTTTCAGAGTCCTGGCCACTCCAAGTGACTGCCATGACCTTCTTATTTTTCTTTAAGGTATTGGCACATTCGGACTAAATATGTCCAAAACATTCACACTCCCTGCATTTAATACCTTTGTTATTAGTGGATTCAAAAGGTTTTGTAAGATTATTACCTTTGGAGGATTTATACATGTTTTTCTTGTTACCAATATTTTTCATAATCTTCTTAAATTTTTTTGATAACAAGATCATTTCATCATCATCTTCCTCATCTGAGCTTTCCATTTTCTCTTTGGAAGATTTCAAGGCAATTGATTTCTCTTTCACAGAAATTGGTTTCTCTTGAAGGCGGATCTTTTGATTAAGTTCAAAAGTTCGAAGAAATCCCATCAATTCCTCAACTTTCAAGGTATCAAGGTTCTTTACCTCCTCAATGGCTGTGATCTTGGAGTGAAACCTGTCAGGAAGAGATCTAACAATTTTCCTAAGCAAAACAGAGTTAGAAAACTTTTCTCCTAAAGCAAAATATTCATTAGCAATGTCAGACAATTCTTCATAAAATTTAGTGAGGGTTTCTTTTTCTGACATGTGGAGATTTTCAAATCTAGTGGTCAACATTACAAGCCTAGATCGCTTAACATCAGTGGTTCCTTCAAATTGAGTTTGAAGGATTTCCCAAGCATCGTTAGCAGACTCACAAGAGGAAATCAATTTTATATAAGTTTCACCAACTCCATTAAAAATTGCATGTAAAGCTTTATTATTATAAATTGACAATTTATCTTCTTCATTAGACCATTCAAGTTCATATTTTACCTGTGTCTTACCGGATTTCGAATCTGTCTCGACAGGTGGTGTCCAACCAGTTAATATTGATCTCCAAGCCCTTTCATCAAGGGATTTGATAAAAGCTTTCATCCTTACTTTCCAGTATGGGTAGTTTGTATCATTCAGTAATGGAGGGCGAGTAATAGATCCTCCTTCTACAAAGATAGACATTGCAAGAACAAGAACAAAAAATGGAATAAACCAAGATAACACTCAGAAAAGAGTGACCCACTCTGATACCAATTGAAATTCCGTTTTTAGTAATTACCAAATTAATTAAACCATGTGAATTAATTAAAGTGCGGAATGGTAATTAACTGTTTAAATAGATTGCAGTTCTGTCGGGACAGAATCCGAACTTGTCACGACAGAAACTGAACACAATAAAAAGATAGTGCAAAACAATATAGAACACAATGAATTTTTACAAGGTTCAGAAACCCTTTCGAATAACCTACTCCTTGGGGCGACGCCTAGAGAATAAAACCAATTAATAAAGAATCACAAGTACAAAATATTGACTTAAATAAAACAAGACTCCCTCTTGAGATTTGCCGCAACTTTATTGTACTTCTCTTCACTAATCTGATCTTGATTGAAACGCTCAACCACTTGAACTCCCTTCAATGGCCAGCGAGTGCTTACATCCTCCCGACGTAAGACTTGTAAAAATCTTCTCCCGAATACTATAAAAGTTGTGTTCAAATTACAATGTGTATTCACTCATGTATGTGGTATAAACTCACCACAAAAAACTAAACACTCATATTTCTACAAGATCACGCGAATACTATGATCTTGAATACAAAGAAGGAACTCTCACAAATATTACAATACACTCACAAATTATGCATCTAAGAGTTCACTTTTCTCACTACCTTTAGAGCCCTATTTATAGAGTCCTTTTTCGTGCTCATAAAGGCTGAGAAAGAATCTCCTAATAAAGGCAAGAATCATTGAAGATATTCTTGATTGATGAAGAGTTTCCTTTTTTAGAAGATGCTGATTCGACAGATACGATTTTGGTGGGGACAACTCAGACATGTGTCGGATAAAAAAAAAGCTCAAAAAGGAAACAACAATTAATGACATTAAGGATTCAGTTTCCTGTTTTTACATTCTTGAGCTGCACGAAAATATATAAACATATATTCTAGAAATGACTTTAGGTAAGTACTGAATATTTACAAGATATAACTTTCCTTTATAAACAAATTGGGACAATATAAAGCTAAATAAGGAAGCTAATATAATCTGAAATTCACAAAAATGGAAAGTGAATTTCTAAAAATTACAATAAAGGGAAACAACCAATTTATCTTTTAAGAAAAAGATATTTCTATAAAATATGCCAATTATAGGATTTACACTAATTGGTACTTTATTATGTTGACTGACCTGCTGTTTCTTATTAGCTTTTGTTAACTGTTTTATCTTGTGCTTTGGTTATCTTTTGCAGGGGGAGTCATTTTGTGACTCTTGTGATTTTAAGCACTTACTTGTGTTTTGCAGGGATCTTTTAAAAATAGATATTCTTTGTCTATAAAATTGCAAAAGGGGGAGATTGTAAATCCTATAATCGACATTTTTATAGAAATATCTTTTTCTTAAAAGATAAATTGGTTGTTTCCCTTTATTGTAATTTAAGGAAATTCACTTTCCCTTTTTGTGAATTTCAGATAATAATTAGCTTCATTTGTTTAGCTTTATATTGTCCCGATTTGTTTATAAATGGAAGTTTTATATTGCAAATATTCAGTACTTACCCAAAGTCATTTCTGGAATATTTGTTTTTATATTTTCGTGCAGCTCAAGAATTGAAAAACAGGAAACTGGATCCTTAATGTCATTAATTGTTGTTTCCTTTTTTGAGCTTGTTTTGGATCCGACACAGGTCTGAGCTGTCCCCACCAACATCGTATCTGCAGGATCAGCATCTTCTAAAAAATGCAACTCTTCATCAATCAAGAATATCTTCAATTATTCTTGCCTTTATTAGAAGAATTCTTTCTCGGCCTTTATGAGCATGAAAAAGGACTCTATAAATAAGGCTCTAAAGGCAGTGAGAAAAGTGAACTCTTAGATGCATAATTTGTGAGTATAATTGTAATATTTGTGAGAGTTCCTCTTTGTATTCAAGATCATAAGTATTCACGTGATCTTGTAGAAATATGGGTGTTTAGTTTTTAGTGGTGAGTTTATACCATGTTCATGAGTGAATACACATTGTAATTTGAACACAACGTTTGTAGTCTTCGGGAGAAGATTTTTACAAGCCTTGCGTCAGGAGGATACAAGCACTCGCTGGCCATTGAAGGGAGTTCAAGTGGTTGAGTGTTTCAATCAAGATTAGATTAGTAAAGAGAAGTACAACAAAGTTGCAGCAAATCTCGAGAGGGAGTCTTGTTTTGTTTAAGTCAATATTTTGTACTCGTGATTCTTTATTTATTGGTTTTATTCTCTGGCCGTGGCCCCAAGGAGTAGGTTATCCGAAAGGGTGTCTGAACCTTGTAAAAATTCGTTGTGTTCTTTATTGTTTTCCACTGTCTTTTTATTGTGTTCAGTATCTATCGTGACAAGTTTGGATTCTGTCCCGACAGAATTGGAATCTGTGTAAATAGTTAATTACCATTCCGCACTTTAATTAATTCAAATGGTTTAATTAATTTGGTAATTACTAAAAACAGAATTTCAATTGGTATCATAGAGGGTCACTCATTTCTGAGTGTGATCTTGGTTTATTCTGTTTGTTGTTCTTGTTCTTGCAATGTCTTTTTTCACAGAAGAAGGCTCCATAACTCGACCCCCTTTACTCAACAATTCGAACTATCCATATTGGAAAGTTAGAATGAGAGCCTTCATCAAATCTCAAGATGAAAAGGCTTGGAGAGCCATTTTAAGTGGTTGGACTCCTCCAGCAGAAAGCGATGATGTAACTAAGGTAAAATCTGAACTCGATTGGACTGATGCTGAAGATAAACTGTCCAGTTACCATAATAAAGCATTACATGCTATTTTTAATGGTATTGGTGAAGGTTACATTAAATTGATTTCTTCATGTGTTTCGGCCAAAGATGCTTGGAAAATCCTTCAAACTCAATTTGAAGGAACTGCTAATGTCAAGCGTTCTAGGCTTGTTATGCTCACTATAAAATTTGAAAATTTGAAAATGAATGAAAATGAAACTCTCACTGAATTTTATGAGAAATTGTCAGATATTGCTAACGAATATTTTGTTCTTGGTGAAAAACTTGAAGAGAATGTTTTGGTTTGAAAAATTCTTAGAGTTTTTCCTGACAGGTTCCAGACGAAGCAAACTTCAATTGAAGAAGCAAAAGATCTGGACAAAATAAAAGTAGAAGAATTGATGGGTTCACTTCGAACTTTGAACTAAACCAACAAATTTGACAAAAAGGTAAGAGGGAAGAAATCAAGGAGAAATCTATTGCCTTGAAATCTTATAAAGAAAAGAAGGAAAGTTCGGATGATGAGATGGCTCTGTTGACAAAAAATTTCCAAAAATACATAAAGAAATTGGGAAACAAAAAGGCCATATCCAAAAACCCAAAAGGAAATTTTTCTAAACCCTTTTAGACTAATAAAAATGGTATTCAATGCAGGGAATGTGAAGGATTTGGACACATTCAATCTGAGTGTGCAAATACCTTAAAGAAAAAGAAAGTCATGACAGCCACGTGGAGTGATCAAGACTCTGAACAGAGTGATGAGGAGGAAAAAAGTGTTTCCTTAACCTCTGTTCACAATGGTATGGTTCTCTCTTCAATCGATTACAAGTTATGCCTTAATAATTCTGTTCAGAATAATGAGAATTCTGACATTGATTCTGATGATTCTGACTTAGATGAGGAGTCATTGAAAGAGTCTTATAAAATAATGTATGATCAATGGCTGAAAGTGTGTTTTGAGAATCGTCTAATGGCTAGTAATAATAAAAAATTTGTTCAAAAAATTGAAGAACTTGAGATGATTATTGCTTCCAAAAATTATTAAATTAATTCTTTGAGTAAAGAAATTGATCTTTTGCAAAAAGGTGTCAAAATGCTTAATCCTAGATTTGGAATATTGGATGATATCATTTATGTAGGAAAAAAAGCTAGTGATTATAGTGGATTAGGATCTAATGGATCTGAATCATCAAGAAAAACGGTTTTTGTAAAATCTATGAATTATCTGACTGTTGTGCCAACTAACTATTATGCAGGAACAAGTCACTCTGCTGAGACCACAAAGTTGTCATCTGTTCCAACGGATCTACAACTAAAGAAAATTTCTCTAAAAAGAAACATTGGACAATTTGTACCATTTTGTCATTTTTGTGGGATGAAAGGAATCATAAGACCTAAGTGTTTTTCTCTGTTAAATTTGTTTAAAAAGAATTATGTTAAACACTTTGGTAGTATGAATCAATTCTTGTCCAAAAGAAATCCAAAATAAAAAACAATATGGGTCAAGAAAGTACCTATCATAAAATACATGCATCTAGTTCATGGTACTTTGATAGCGGTTGCTCAAGACATATGACAGGTGATGCCAACATACTTACCAACTTCAAATCCTTGAAGTGTGGAGTAGTAACATTGGGGGATGGAATGACAGGAAATATTTTAGGTAAAGGTACACTAAACATTGAAGGGTTACCGAAACTGAAAAATGTGCTTCTTGTTGATGGGCTGAAAGCCAACTTAATTAGCATAAGTCAAATTTGTGACCAAGGTTTTCTTGTTAATTTTTCGCATGACGAGTGTGATGTTTTAAATCAAAGTGGTGATATTGTTTTCAAAGGTTCTCATTCTTTGGATAATAGTTACACTCTCACACAAAAATTCACATGTCATGCGTCTTCATCAAGTTTTAATATCACTGACTTGTGGCATGAAAAACTTGGACATGTAAATTTAAAAAACTTGAAAAAGATTGCTAATGCAGGTCTCATCCGTGGTATACCCAAGTTGGGTAAAGAATCGCTTGGTAAGTGTCAATCATGTCAATTGGAAAAACAGTTGAAAATTTCCCATAAAGCTTTATCTGATATTAATACTTCAAAAGTGTTAGAATTATTGCATATGGATCTCATGGGTTCTATACAAGTTGAAAGTATTAATGGTAAGAGATACATTTTTGTATGTGTGGGTGATTTTTCTAGATTTACTTGGGTAGATTTCTTAAGAGAAAAATCAGATACATTTGAAGCTTTTCAAACACTATGCACAAGACTTAGAGTTGAAAAAAATTGTAACATTGGAAAGATTGTAAGAATACGAAGTGATCATGGTAAGGAGTTTGAAAATTCTGTTTATGATGAATATTGTAAATCTTTTGGAATTTTGCATGAATTTTCTGCTCCCGAAACCCCTGAATAAAATGGAGTAGTGGAACGGAAAAATCATACCTTGCAAGAAATGGGCACAGTTATGCTTAATAGCAAAAAATTCACAAAGAAATTGTGGGCAGAAGCAATTAATACAGCTTGTTACACAATTAATCATGTTTTTTTGCGTCCAGGTACAAATAAAACTCCTTATGAAATCTGGAAAGGTAGAAAACCCAATGTCAATTATTTTCATGTTTTTGGGTGTCTGTGTTATATTCTTAGAGATCGTGAGAATCTGGGCAAATTTGATGCCAAAAGCGATATGAGAGTTTTTCTTGGTTATTCCACCAATAGTAGGGCTTATCGTGTCTATAACATGAGAACCCAAACTATTATGGAATCAGCTAATGTGGTTGTAGATGATTTAAAAGATTTTTATAAGTACTCCCATGAGGAGGAAATTGACAGGCTCATTGATGTTTAACATCATAAAGAAATGGCAGATCTGACAGCACAGCTTTCGGAGGTGACTATAGCCACTGCTGATGTATCAAACGATGATTCTGTCAAAACAACAACTAGGCAAACAGAGAAGGAAAATCCAGTTATTTCCTCTGACTCTGTTCAAAGAGAACCATCAACTAGAGTAAAAAAGAATCACCCTTCTGACCTTATTTTGGGAAATCTTGAAGAGAGTGTGGTCACTCGAAAGAGGTATGTAAATTTGGTTCAATTTGTTTGTTTTACTTCTACTTTGGAACCAAAAAATGTGAAGGAAGCCTTAAATGATGAATCATGGATCAATGCTATGCAAGAAGAGCTAGATCAATTAACAAGGAATGAGGTATGGATTCTTGTCCCTAGACCGAGTCATACTAATGTTATAGGTACAAAGTGGATATTTAAAAATAAAACTGATGAATTTGGGACCATAATAACAAATAAAGCTAGACTAGTTGCACAGGGGTACACTCAAGTTAAAGGAATTGATTTTGATGAGACATTTTCTGTAACGCCCTGGTAACCCAAGAACAGTTATGGTGAACGGTGAACCGGAAATTTGACTCATTGCCTGAGTCCTTTGGTTAAAAACGTGTTCTAAGTGGTATTAACAGGCTAAGGTGAAAACGTATAAAAAGGAAAGGATATGTTTTATTTGATACATAAAACTGTTCATGGGCCCACAAGAACATTTACAAGTTATTTACAACTCAAAATGGTCATTACAATTCCAAAATTATAAACCCACCGACCTAAGCGGCAAATAGGGTAAACCCCCTAGTTCCTCTGAGAACTCCTTGGCCGTGGTGGTCAAGCGGCCGCATATGTACACATCACCACCTAAGCTCTCCACTCAAGGCTGGGTGAGCTTTTCTTTCCCTTTTCCTGCACCACATAGCACCCATGAGCCAAAGCCCAGCAAGAAAACATAACATTATATGTAAACATCATCAAATGATTATCATTATAATCACACAGAGCTCATAGCTTTCAAACAGATGAGTGAATATCACTTGAGGTTCTGGTAAACCATACTGAGTGACTGACAAGCAAGTCACTAGTTCAAATGGAAGAGTGGCTGTTGGGTAAGCCACTAGCCTTCAAAAAATGAGAGACTGATGGGGTAAGTCTCTACTTTAACAAATGAGTGACTGATGGGTAAGCAACACAAGCGCTTATAATATTCATCGAACTTGAGGTCGGTCCGGCATTAATGCTCTTTGAGTCATCCAATGCAGAAAGCCGATTAGATCTAATCTTTATTGGCTTGCGTGAAACACGCCAAGGCTGTCCTGACTAATGAGTTAGCGCTATGTGACCAGTGCCCAGTACCACTGTCGAACCTGACTAATAAGTCACAGCTTCACAGTTGATACTAGCACCTTTGCCAAATCTGACTAATGAGTCAGTACCATGGACAAGTGAGCAACATTTGCTAAGCATTCAATATTCAATCCAGGTCCACATTTACACAACCAACATGCCTCATGAATAACCATGCATGTCACATATGGGGTGTAGTTCTCCTACCTCTGGTTCGAGCTAGAATGAATAAAAGAATGACCCTTGAGAACGATCAACCTTTTAGTCCTTTAGCGGTTACCTGGTCATAACCAATTATGGTATTCCATCAATAAAATGAATAACAAAGGGTTCCCAAACCAAAACCTAGCCTCCGAGACATCAAGCACTACTTAACCGGGTAGTAGGATCGACCCCGAGGCCTAAGGCTTGAATCCCCAAGCTAAAAACTCATTTCTGGCCAAAAATTCCCTATGGGCCGCGACCCTCCCTAGCTGCGCCGCGGCTCGCCCCTCAAACAGAGGCAACCTTTCCCTATCAACCATCGTGGGCCGCGGCTCACCATTGCCACGCCGCGACTCATTACGTAAATCAGCAAAAACCAGAATTCTTCCCCTGCGTTTCCCCTTGAAACCAACCCTTCAAACCAATCCCAAACATCAACCTAACACCCAATTCAACCCCTAAACTTCATCTATAATTCACCCTCATCAAAACCCAAGTTAAACATCAACCTAGCTTCCATTAATTCCAACTATCCACCAAAGAATTACAAGCTGAAAACTTAAACCAAAATAGAGTAAAACCAGAAAACTAATGGCTGAAACTCACCTCAAACTTGAGATTAAACCCCCTTCAATGGATGAACCAACTCTATGAACACAGCTCCTTGATTTCCTAGCTTGATTCCTCACTTTGAGCTCAAAAACTCCAAAGAAGAAATGAGAGAAAATGATGTACGGGAAGGAGAGGTGAGGGCTCTGTTTTTGTTTTGTTTTTCGACAGCCAACTAAAGCTTCATATAAATCCAAACCAAATGACCTAAATGCCCCTAGGTCATTTAAGGTTTCTAAAGTCATCCCAAGGGTAAAATCAGTATTTTCCACCTATCTCGTTAATCATAATTAACGCTCTCCAATTCCCACTAATCTCAATAATCTCAAACACCAATAATCCATATCCCGTTACCCTATAATTCTCGGTAACGCTCTAATCATTAAAAACACCCCGAGACTCGAGCTTAAACCTGTTATGACCAAACTGATAATGTATATCTAAAGATCGTCTCATGCCGAATGGCTCGAACAAACCCACATCATAATGTGGTCTCAACATATATCACCGACATGCATACAAATATACAATTTACCCTCAATGGGACAAATTACCATCACACCCCTGTAATTAGAAATATGGACCCACATGCATGCATTTAACATCATATCATAATATAATCCACATATACATGCATTTGATCAATTAATGGCATATTTAAACAAGTATGGTCCTCCCGGCCTACTATTCTCGCCATTAAACCATATCGGAGAATTCAGGGCATTACATTTGCCCCTGTTGCAAGACTTGAATCCATAAGATTATTACTAGTTATTTCATGTGTTATTGGTTTTAAATTGTTCCAAATGGATGTAAAATCCGCCTTTTTAAATGGATTTTTGAATGAAGAAGCTTATGTGGAACAACCCAAAGGGTTTGAGGATCCTTACAATCCTAATCATGTTTTTAAATTGCAAAAAGCTTTGTATGGGCTTAAAAAAGTCCCACGGGCTTGGTGTGAGAGACTAACTCATTTTTTGGTCTCAAAGGGGTACAAGAGAGGGGGAGTAGACAAAACACTTTTTATCAAAACTGTTGATGAAAATATTATGATAGCACAAATCTATGTTGATGATATAGTGTTTGGTTCTACTAATGATTCTCTAGTGCAGGAATTTGTGAAACAAATGCAGGAAGAGTTTGAGATGAGCATGGTAGGAGAACTCAATTTCTTTTTAGGACTTTCAGTGAAGCAGTCAGATGAGGGAATTTTCATTTCACAAAGCAAGTATGCAAGAAGTCTAGTGAAAAGATTTGGACTCGATGCATCTAAACCTGTTAAAACTCTGATGGGTACTACGGTCAAATTATCTAAAGATGAAAATGGGAAGAAAGTTGATCCAACTCTTTACAGGAGTATGATTGGGAGTCTCCTTTACTTAACTGCAAGTTGCCCTAACATCAGTTACAATGTTGGAGTGTACGCTCGTTTCCAAGGGAACCCCATGGAGTCTCATGTGACTGCTGTAAAAAGAATTATTCGTTACATCAATAATACTCTTGATTTAGGCATTTGGTACTCCAAAGAAACAAATTCTAACCTTGTGTGTTATAGTGATGCAGATTGGGCAGGAAACACTGATGATCGCAAAAGTACAAGTGGTGGTTGTTTTTACTTAGGAAACAATTTGGTCTCCTAGCATAGTAAAAAACAAAACTCCATTGCCTTGTCAACAGCCGAAGCCGAGTACATTGCTGCTGGAAGCTGTTGTACTCAACTTTTGTGGATGAAACAAATGTTGGCAGACTATGGGTTTGATATTGAAACTTTAACCATTTTTTGTGATAATACAAGTGCTATTAATATCTCCAAAAAACATGTTCAACACTCTCGCACCAAACATATTGACATTCGTCATCATTTTATTAGGGAACTTGTCGAAAACAAAACATTGATTTTAGAATATGTTGAGACTAACAAACAAATTGCAGATATTTTTACTAAAGCTTTAGACACGGTCATATTTGATTCCCTCAAGAAATCCTTGGGGGTTTGTTTTATTTGAAATTTCCAATAAATTGATTATCTTGCCTTGCATATGTGTTTGCGTAAATCTCTTGTCCTGTTTGGAAGAAATTTGATGAGCATATTTTTTGTATTTTAGAAAATGATCTTTATAAGTCCTATACTCTGTTGGAATAAAAAACCATATTTGAAAAATTATAGACCATCCAATTTATATTTGATCAAATCATTAAGTTTGTGTGAGCATTCCTTAATCCAGTTTCTTTTTCAGGCTCCATTTTGGAAAAGAGCTACCTATACTGATGTGTGAAAGCCGACACTGAGTAAGTTGGTACCAGGTAATTAGCAATTATATTGGAGGATACTCTACCAGTGTAAAGGGCTACCATCAGTATAACAGTTATAGCCTCCATTATGGTTACAATTTGAAAAAGGCTAAAATCACCAAATATGGGTAATGACCCTAGCTTTAAAAGGCCAAAAAGAAACGCCAAATTGATTACACAAGCACACACACATGCATGTTGACTAGACTGTGTAAGATGGTTGTAAGACTCATAAATATAATGAATTGATTCAAATATGTTTTGTGATTTGAATATTTTTCGAATTATGGTCTCTTAGTATTTGAATTATAACTCATTTCTCTAATTTGTGAAAAATATGGTTATCTTGTTTCTTTTGAACAGGACTTGGCATTTACATGGACACATATGGTATAGCAATTTACACTCTATTTTCGGCAATTTTGTAATAAAATAAAATAAAAAAATTGTAAATTAAAATCTGTTTTGTACCGTGTACTGTAAAAAAAAAGGGTTTGAAAAATTAATTGATGCAATTTATTTGTTTTATCTCAATATATTCTAAAATATTCAAAAAGTTTCCAATTTTGAGGTGTGAAAGAATTTGTTTTAAAAAGGAGATATTTTGGCATTTATCACACAATATCCGGTTACCCATTTTTGGTTACCCATTTTTGAACTTGCCTCATTTGTGCACCGAATACTCTATATATTCAGATTCACTTTGGTTGTTTCATTCTCAGTGTTTTCCTGTTTGTCTCTCTCACGTATAACCAAAGTGTTTAGGGTTTCTTTCTTTGTGTGTTTCACTTGTTTCACTCTTAGCAGCCATGAAGACTCGAGGTCGTGGTTCATCTTCCAAATTCGTGAAGTCTCAGCCGGAGGCAATTCCTGAGTCAGTTCCCACTGCCACTCCTTCCATCCCAGCATCAATCCCTGCTGTCTCTCCTACTCCAGGCCGTCGATCTAAAACCACAGCAAGAAAGAAGGTTCTTGCTCTTTCGGGTCCCATTGGATCTTCTGTTCTTGGAGCTTCAAATAAAGGGGTTACGTTTCCCAACTTGGATGTTGAACCAATCCTAGTCTCAACGGTTTCACTCGCCTCTCCTGAAGGTCAAATAAAAGCCAAACCGGCCTTGGCAACAAGTCATTCCAAAACAATTTCCACTGAAGCTATGTCTGATCCATCTATTCATGACTCTGAATCATCGCTATCTCCTGATGTGTTGACCCCCAAGGCAAAGGGCAAACGCAAGACCAAAGCTGGTGGAACGAAGAAAGGGAAGAAGGCCAAAGTGGCTCCAACATAGGGTACCAGCTCCATCTTTGATTCATCTCCTCTATCCCGATTTAAATTGAAGGCAAAAATCAACCCACCTCGTTGCACCTCATCGGAGGATGTTTCTCATGAAACAGAAGACTGTCAGCCTGAGTTGGACCCTTTTTTGACGGAGCCAAATCCTGATGTTCCTCTTGATGATTTGGCGGAGGAGACTGAATCTGAAGAAGACCCATCCGAAGCCTCTCCTGTTGCATCTGATCCAAAAGGCACCACACCTTTGGCATTTCTCGAATTGTCTTCCAAACTCACTAAACAAAAAGGTGCTCCTGCCCGTATCTCAGGTTCTTTCAAAGCCCATTCTCTTACTTTCTGTTTTAATGATAATGAGAAGAACATGCAATTTTATGAGCATCGTCATTTTATTAGTGAGCAAAATTTTCTTTTTGCTCATCATCGTGTTTTTGGGGTCTTACTTACTTTAGAGGAAAGAGGTTGGTTACGTTCCTTGTTTGGGATTGATGGGTTTATGCCTCGGGTTGTTAAAGAATTTTATGCAAATTTGAATGATGAGTTATTAGACTAGTCTTCTTTTATGTTTCATAAAGTGTATGTTTGGGGACATTGGTATAAGTTTGGTCCTTCTGAAATTGCTAAAGCCCAATCTTGTTCCTGTTGAGATTGATGATTCTATTGAGTTTGCTAAGGATCAAGTATTGTCCGAGTTAGTTGGACAAGCTATGGTGTGGGAACCAAGCACCTCTCTACGAGTCATGGATCTCACTCATTTTTATGGTGCTATTTTCAAATTCGCAATGTTTAATTGGATGCCTACCACTCATTCCTCTACCATCACTCAAGACATGGCTTTTCTACTGTTCAAAATTGGGACTGGAGTCGCAATTGATCTTGCTGCTGTTATTTTTGATCAAATCATGTCCTTGAGTGGTGCCAAATGCAAGGGTTAACACTTGATGTTTCCACAAGTCATTTACAAACTTTTGGACTCTCAGCGTCCTTTGAAGAAGTCCCATAAGACTTTGACTTCTCCTTTGGTTGGTCCTACCTACACTGTCAAAGATGACCATGCTCTGTCCACAGCTCGAAAGGTCAAAGGCATTAATCTGGCTGGTTCTGGTTCTGGCAATGTTGTGACTGACACTCCTGCTGTCCCGACTGATCTCGCTTCTGTCCAGACATGAATTACAAGTCTTTCTGACCGGTTCACTCTCATGGAGGATACTCAGCGCCAAATTCTTGCTTCGTTGGCCATTATCAGTGCATCCCCCTCTCCTGCTCCTTAATGGTTATAGTTCCTTTCGATCTTTTTCAATTTTCTTTTGATAAATGTAATAGAACACTAGATGTGTCTTTCTTTTGGTTTAGTTTCCTTCGTTCCTTGGCATTTTCTTAGACAGTGAGGGGGAGAGAGAGTAACTCTATTTTTTGGTACTTTGATTGTGTTGACTGACCTGCTGTTTCTTATTGGCTTTTGTTAACTGTTTTATCTTGTGCTTTGGTTATCTTTCGCAGGGGGAGTCATTTTGTGACTCTTGTGATTTTAAGCACTTACTTGTGTTTTGCAAGGATCTTTTAAAAATAGATATTCTTTGTCTATAAAATTTCCAAATGGGGAGATTGTAAATCCTATAATCGGCATTTTTATAGAAATATCTTTTTCTTAAAAGATAAATTGGTTGTTTCCCTTTATTGTAATTTAAGGAAATTCACTTTCCCTTTTTGTGAATTTCGGATAATAACTAGCTTCCTTATTTAGCTTTATATTATCCCAATTTGTTTATAAATGGAAGTTTTATATTGCAAATATTCAGTACTTACCCAAAGTCATTTCTGGAATATTTGTTTATATATTTTCGTGCAGCTCAAGAATTGAAAAACAGGAAACTGGATCCTTAATGTCATTAATTGTTGTTTCCTTTTTTGAGCTTGTTTTGGATCCGACACAGGTCTGAGCTGTCCCCACCAACATCGTATCTGTAGGATCAGCATCTTCTAAAAAATGCAACTCTTCATCAATCAAGAATATCTTCAATTATTCTTGCCTTTATTAGAAGAATTCTTTCTCGGCCTTTATGAGCATGAAAAAGGACTCTATAAATAAGGCTCTAAAGGCAGTGAGAAAAGTGAACTCTTAGATGCATAATTTGTGAGTATAATTGTAATATTTGTGAGAGTTCCTCTTTGTATTCAAGATCATAAGTATTCACGTGATCTTGTAGAAATATGGGTGTTTAGTTTTTAGTGATGAGTTTATACCATGTTCATGAGTGAATACACATTGTAATTTGAACACAACGTTTGTAGTCTTCGGGAGAAGATTTTTACAAGCCTTGCGTCGGGAGGATACAAGCACTCGCTGGCCATTGAAGGGAGTTCAAGTGGTTGAGTGTTTCAATCAAGATTAGATTAGTAAAGAGAAGTACAACAAAGTTGCAGCAAATCTCAAGAGGGAGTCTTGTTTTGTTTAAGTCAATATTTTGTACTCGTGATTCTTTATTAATTAGTTTTATTCTCTAGGCGTGGCCCCAAGGAGTAGGTTATCCGAAAGGGTTTCTAAACCTTGTAAAAATTCATTGTGTTCTTTATTGTTTTGCATTGTCTTTTTATTGTGTTCAGTTTCTGTCGTGACAAGTTTGGATTCTGTCCCGATAGAATTGGAATCTGTGTAAACAGTTAATTACCATTCCGCTCTTTAATTAATTCAAATGGTTTAATTAATTTGGTAATTACTAAAAACGAAATTTTACCTTTCATTAAGATATATAGCCACCTCGAACTATTTCAGGAAGGCTCCTATAGTAGTGCAATTTAAGCCGATAATGGAAGAGAAGAATAAGCCAGCTAAGTAGCAAAATAGTGAAGTAAAACACTTGTTGATCAATTGGTTGGGGCATTGGAGGTAAAAAATCAAGGTTGTGGTTTCGAGTAAGAACCCCCACCCTTTTTTTGCGGCAATATAATAAGTGCATGGGACACACAATCTGATTAATTAGACTTAAACATAATTAATATCCAAGAACGTAAAAATCAACACAAAAGGGACTACTTATACAAGATTATACTCCCTCTATATCATTGTCGCAATCTTTTGTATTCACTACTACAAATATAGGCTTTCTCTGCGGTTTTTTTTCAACAATAAACAAAAAGCGCAGAGAAAAGGTTTGAAAGAGTCGAAAAAATTATATTAAATGTCTGCGCCCTACTTTATTGTGGCTTTAAAAAAAACGCAGTGAAAACTTTGAAGTGGGACACTTTTCTCTGCGGTTTTGGGTATAAAACCGTGGAGAAAAGCTTTGCACTTTTCTCTGCGGTTTTGAGTATAGAACCACGGAGAAAAGCATTCCCTCTTCCTACATCAACCCGAGACCCTACTCTTCCCTCTCATATTGCATTTTTCATTTTCACAGAGAGGCATACACGACGCTCCACCACTGTCCCCAGCCACGGGTAAGCCCCATTTTGTCCATTTTTTTTGTGTTTTTTTTTTCATTTTCTTGCATATTAAAGCTTGAAATCGTGTAAATATACTTGATCTTGATTTATTTTGAAGTTTTAGTGTAAAAATGAAGAAATATTGAGTGAGTTTAATGGGGGTTTCAATGTATGTTCATATGGTTATTTTCAAAGTTTTTTCCAACATTTTTGAAAGTTTCTATAGGATTAGAAGACATTTTCGTTGTTTAAAACATGTTTTGATCACTAAAACTTGATTTTTTAATGTATATTTAAGTTTTAGGGTATTTTTTATATTATTTTATTTATAATAATGTTGTTTACATAATTTTTTATATTAAAATATTATTGCTTACATAATTTTGTATATTATTTAGGTAATGGTTTTTTTAAAGTACATTTTTGTTAATTGTATTATTTTAGGTTCAATTCAATTACCATATATTTACTAATGTTAACATTTTTAGTGTAGGAATATTTGTTTGAGTGTGAGGTGTGTTGAAATTGTTGAAGATTAATTTTGAAGGTGAGTAATAATTACTACTTAATTTTTTTATTTTTATTTTTTATATTTACAAACTATTGTTAGAGGAGTTTGAATATATTAGATATTCATCCGTAGTGAAGTAGGTTCTGAGCTAAAATTGTGTGTTGCGGAGATAGCAGAAGGTTGATAACATGTGTGTCTTAGTGAAGTAGGTTCTGCAAATTATGTGTGTGCTGCGGTGATGACTTATGGTTGAGAACATGCATGTTGTTTGTTATATGTTTTGTTTGATGTGAATTTATAGGTAGATAACTTGGGATATGCTATAAATACAGAAGAAACTCTGCCCAATTTTTTTTTGATAATATTAATTGAACATGTTTTATATGTTAATATATGTAATAATTATGTTTTTGTTTATGTTGAAATTGTAAATACATGTTAATTTTGGATATGTTATAAAAATAAATGAAACTCTGCCCATTTCATTTTATAACTTATTAATTGAACATAATTTTTTCAATTATAATATTAATTTTCTTTTCATTATCGACTTAGGAATTAGGTAGACATTATCATTATGGATAAGTTATGGATTCTTGAGAATAGAGAAACACAACAATTTCAAGACGCATTCAACCAATTTTTAAAATTTTTCCAAACAAATTGTTGTGATCCGAAAAGATTTCATTGTCCATGTATAGATTGTGTTAATGGATCAAAAAGAAATATTACCATGATAAAAAATCATGTATTTTGTTGGGGATTTGATACAAGTTATCGTACATGGTATTGGCATAGGGAATCATTGAAAAATAATAATCCATATCCATTCGGGAGGAGAGGGATTGATGATTTGGGATATAGTGATTTTGACGATCATCCTTTGGAATTGCTCGATGAAGCACAAGAAGAGTTTGTTGATGATCCTTCAAAATTTGGTAAATTGGTTAGAGATGCAGATAAACCATTATTCAATGGTTGTTTGAAACAAAGATTACCAACGATGGTAAAATTTTACAACATAAAAGCAGAAAATGGAGTTAGCGATAAATGTTTCAGTCAAGTTTTAGCTGCTTTTAAAGAGATTTTGCCGTCAAATAATTGCTTCCCTGAGTCTACGTATGAAGTGAAGAAAACTTTAAATTTCATAGGCTTGAAGTATGAGAAGATCCATGCATGTTCGAACGATTGTGTGTTATATCGTAAAGAGTATGCAGACATGGACACTTGCCCAGAATGTGATTCACCCCGCTACAAACCTAACAAGAGTAAAAAGATTAGGAAACTTATTCCTCAGAAAGTGATGTGGTACTTGCCTTTGATTCTGCGGCTTAAGCGATTATATCAAAGTGCAGAACACTCTGAAAATTTAATATGGCATGAGACTAGGCGAGTGAAAGATGGTAAACTTCAACATCCTGCAGATTCGCAGGCTTGGAAAAAAGTTAATAACTTAAATCCTGAATTTAAAACTGAAGCAAGATATCTTCGTCTAGGTTTAGCTGCCGATGGTGTAAATCCACATAAATCTCTAAGTAGTAGGCATAGTTCGTGGCCTGTCTTCCTTGTTGTGTACAATCTTCCTCCGTGGTTAGTGATGAGAAGAAAGTTTTTGATGCTCACGTTAATGATTTCAGGCCCAAAACAACCGGGACACGATATAGATGTTTATTTGGCACCATTAATTGATGCTTTGAAAGATTTGTTTGAAAATGGTGTTGAGGCATATGACGGTTTTAAGAAAGAAGTCTTTAACTTAAAAGCTGTTTTGTTGTGGACTGTTAATGATTTCCCAGCATATGGTAATTGTAATGCCCCAACCCCTGGGACCGTTACGGTGTGCCTTGTAAACAGTGCTAAACTCGCTAATCGAGTCATTTGGCCAAAATGTGATATAAGTATGATTAGCAGTTTAGGGTTTTAACATTTTGGTTATGATGCAACGTTTCTCTAGAACGTTTAATATATATACATTGGGATCCCGAAAATATAGTTTAAGAGTTTATTACAGAAAATATTTACTACAAGCCGTTCTAAGCTGCAAAACAGAGTTCAACCCTAGTTTCACTTTAAACCTCGGGCGTGGCGGTCGAGCAGCTGCATATGTACACGTCATCGCCTAAGCTCTTCAACTCAAGGATGGTCCAGCTTCCTCTTGCCTTTACCTGCACCACATAGCACCCGTGAGCCGAAGCCCAGCAAGAAAACATAACACTTTCCATAAACATTATCAAATGATTATCATTATAACCACACTGAATATAAAGCTTTCAAACCAATGGGTGAACATCACATGATTCTAGCGGGAGAGTAGCTGTTAGGTAAGCCATTAGCCTCCAAGCTCTCTTTTTAGCGGGAGAGTGGCTGTTAGGTAAGCCACCAGCCTCCAAGCTCTCTTTTCTAGCAGGAGAGTGGCTGTTACGTAAGCCACCAGCCTCCAAGCTCTTTTTTCATTCATCGACCCTCAGGGTCGGTCAGGCATTAATGCTCCTTGAGTCATTCAATGCTAGTAGTCGATTAGATCTAATCTGTGTTGGCTTGCGTGATTCACGCTAAGGCCGTTCTGACAAATAAATCAGCGCTACCTGACCTGTGTCCAGTATCACTGCCGAACTTGACAAGTAAGTCACACTTTACAGCTGATACTAACACTTTTGTCGATTCTGTATTCAATCCATGTCCATATTTATACACAAGTAAGCAATGCTATCAATATATATCATATGCAAGTTATCCAAGAATAGGGCATTCAGCATGCCTACTAAACAGTTTCTAGCATAGTCATGATCATGCACAAACTCAGAGACTCAAGCTCTGACCAACCTCATATTCATCATTCATGGCATGCCCTAATCACATGTTTCTCGTGCATTACATGCATCACACTTAATCATCCAGCATGCCTCAACAAGAGTCATACGCAAATGGGCAAGATTGCCAAGCATTCATTATGCTATCAACATTTACATTTAAACATCCATCATGCATCAATCATAACCATTCATGTCATACTCAATAATCAACCAACATGCTTCAATGATAGCCATGCATGTCTCATATACACAGGGTGCAGTTTTCTTACCTCAGATTCGAGCTAGTACCAATATAAGAACGATCCTTGAGAACGATCAACCTTTAAGCCCTTAGCGGTCACCTAATCATAAACAAATATGGAACACCATTAATAACATGATAATCAAAGGGTCCACACCAATATCTAGCCCCCAAGAGATCAATCCAAACTAATCCAAGTAGTAGGGACACTCCCGAGGCCCATAGCTAAGTTCCCGGGGTCAAAACGAGCAAACTGGGTGAAAACAGGGCAAGGGTTGCGGCCCTAGCACCTTGGGCCGCGGCCCCCAGGGTTCTCTGAGGCTAGGGCTGCGGCCCAGGCCGGGGCGCTCAGCAAGGCCAATTTCCTGACACCTGCTTCTTCGAACTAGGGCCGCGACACTCAAGAACAGGGCCGCGGCCCCCAACCCTGGGCCATTCCCAAACGCGTTTTAAACACTCCAAATCTTCCAAAAAACATACCCAAACATTCCCCAATCATCAAATCAAAGTTCCCAAGCTTCCCAATACTTCAAAACCCTCAAAACCCAAAGGTCAAACCAACCAAAAACTCAATAATTAACAAAGTCCAATTCTAAGCTTAAAAACATTAAAAACTTAAAACTTCAAACTTAGATTACCTTCGTTTGGGTTGTTTCTCGTCAAATCCTTCAGTTAAGAAGCTACTAATCTTTCCTAGGATCGCTATGCCTCGACCCTCGCTTGATTTCGACTCCTAGAACTCAAGATTTCCTCAAAAATGCTCGAACGGTAAAACGGACTGTTTTGAGAGAGAACGAGAAGTTTCTAACATACGTTCTTATCTGTCAAGCTACTTCAAGCTTAAGTAACCTCAAATAAAACCTAGTGCTCGGGGTCCCGAAAACACCCCCGGGGACACTATAGTCAAAACTTCCAGAATTTCACCCTGATCTCAAATATTCCTAATCTATCACCAAATAAACATTTTTATTACCCCAAAATTGACTCCGTTATGACAAAACCGCTAATCCATTATATATGATCGTCTCATGTCGAATAGCTCGAATATATCTCCATAATAATGAATTATCATTCACATATTACAATATGCACCCAATTTTCAAATATGCCCTCAGCAGGCCAAATTACCAAAATGCCCTTATCATTATAAATAAATCCATATGCATGCATTTATCATCATATAATAATATAATTCACATTAACATGCATATATTCATTTTATAACATATTAAATCAATTATGGCCCTCCCGGCCTCCTAATCAAGGTCCTAAACCTTATTAGGAAATTTGGGGCATTACAGTAATCTATCAGGGTTAAGCACAAAAGGTTACCAGGGATGTCCAATATGTTGCACTAACACAAGGGCTATTTGTCTGTCGAATGGGCACAAAATTTGTTATATGGGTCATAGACGATATTTTCCCCTAAATCATCATTATAGGGAAAAAAAAAACATTTGATGGTGGTAAAGAACAAGGTGTTGCTCCTTTGCCACTTTCGGGGCAACAAATTCTTAAAGAAGTAGAGAAAATTGATTTCAAGTATGGAAAAATGCAGAAAAACAAGAAAGTAAATGGATGTTTCCAAAGGAAATCAAATTTTTTTTTGTCTCCCTTGGAAAGATTTACTTGTTCGACATTGTTTGGATGTCATGCATATAGAAAAAAATGTGTGCGAAAGTTTTATAGGTACATTACTTGATATTCCCGGTAAAACTAAGGATGGTTTAACTAGTCGTTTAGATCTTGTTGAAATGGGTATATGAACTGATTTAGCACCTGAACAGAAAGGTAAACGCACATATTTACCTCCTGCTTGTTTCATGTTGTCCAGAGAAGAGAAAAAAGTTGTATGTATATCATTTGCAAAGATGAAAGTATCTGATGGCTATTCATCCAACATTTGAAACTTGGTATCCATGGGAGATTTGAAGTTGATAGGTATGAAATCACATGACTGTCATATGTTGATGAAAAAATTACTTCCGATTGCTATTCGGTCAGTATTACTGAAAAAAGTTCGAGATTGTTTGACGAATGTTTGCATATTCTTCAATCATTTATGCGGAAAAGAATTAGAAATGAAAAAAATTGGATGCATTGCATTGTAAGATAGTGGAAACTCTATGCAACCTTGAAATGTTTTTTCCGCCATCCTTCTTTGACATTATGATACATTTAATGGTTCATCTAGTAAGGGAAGCCAAGTTGTGTGGACCAGTTTGGGCGAGATGGATGTATCCATTTGAAAGAAGAATGAAGGTGTTGAAAAGTTATGTGCGTAATCATTATCGTCCTGAAGCTAGTATGGTTGAATGTTATAAATCGGAAGAGACAGTAGAATTTTGCTCAGAATACATGAGTGGGGTTGAGGCAATCAGAATCAGCAAACCACGAAATAACTCAGATGGAGTTGATAAAGGACTACGAGGGAACGGAACAGTGATCACTGTGTCTAGGGCAGAATTAGATCAAGCTCAATTAGTTGTGCTGCAAAATAATCCTGAGATTCAATCATATATAATGTAAGTAGATAATATATTTCAATCATATATATTAAAGTAGTGATTTTCTTTCTGTTGTTTAAACGTTTTGTTATTTCTTTTATGTTTCAGTGATCACAAAGAGTTATTATAGTCAATGATTCCAAACAAGGTTAAAAATAAACAAAAATGGGTTATAGATGAGCATAATAAAACGTTTTTCCAGTGGCTGAAGTGTGCTGCGGTGGTTTATGGTTGAGAACATGCATGTTGTTTGTTGTATGTTTTGTTTGAATTGAATTTATAGGTACTTATAATTTTGGATATGATAAAGAAACAGAGGAAACTCTGCCCAATTTTTTTTTGACGATATTAATTTATTAATTGAAAATGTAATATGAATGATTGATTCTACAGATGCATTTGGGAAAGCATGAACCCAAATTCACGACAATTATACAAATTTTTTGACACCAAACATCTTTCTATTGGCAATGATGAAAGTAAAAATTATACGGTGGATCTTATAGTCAAATGGATGATGACTATGGATAGACGAGGCCAAATATATTTCATTCCTTGGATTGTTGAGTAAGAATGAACTACTTAAATATTATCACTACTATGGTTGAATTTTTATTTTATAATAATCATAATTTATTATTATTTTAGTCGACATTGGATGTTGGTGCTCGTGATGATGCGGGGGATGACCATAATTTGGGACCCTTTAAAAAATCATAAATCTCCACCAATAATTAAGGAGGTTATGGAAAAGTAAGTTCTTCAATTGTAATGTATGCATTGTTAATTTTTAAAAGTTGAGAGTATAATATGTATTTAATTAATTTTAATTTTTGTAGAGCATACGCACAATGTTTCGAAAATGAATACATCGGCACATTTACAAAATTGCTGAGAGGTTCTTGTCCAAAACAACCTGAAAGTCATGAATGTGGTTATTATGTACTAAGATACATTTATGATCTTGTAAATGCACCGAATCCGGCAGAAGTTATCAAGAAGAAAGTATGTTATATTTTAAACTTTTGTTTTTGCTTAAGAAAAACTAGATATAATATTTAGTTCACTACAACAAAATAGATGTTTTATGACTTTAATTGGGAGACATTGGAAGTCTACAATGTCTCCCACTTAGTGAGACGTTGTTGCTAGGGTCATTGTAGGTATATATCCCACGTCTCCCGTTGGGAGACGTGCCTCACTTCCCACGTCTCCCACTGGGAGAGGTGGAAAGTCAAACGTTGACTTTCCACCTCTCCCATTGGGAGACGTGGGAAGTCTCCCACCTCTTCCATTGGGAGACATTGAAAATCTCCCACCTCTCCTAATGGGAGACATTGAAAGTCTCCCACATTTAAAAAAAAAAATTTAAATAAATTTATAATTAATATTATTAATTTAAATTGAATAATTAATATTAATTAATTTAATATTATTAAATTAATTTAATAATTAATTAATTATTAAATTAATTTAATAATTAATTAAATTGAAATAATATTAATTTAAATTTAAATTATTTTAATCTAAATTTAAATTAATTTAATAATTAATTAAATTGGAAGAAAAAAATATATTTGTTAGATATATACAAGAAATACAATATTTGTTAGAAATATTCAAAATGAACAAATATTGCATTGTGTATGAAGAAAGAGTTAAAAAATTAAAAAAAAAAAAACCTATCAACGAGGTCGGTAACTTTGGATTATCGGCAACATATATGTCGCCCATTCTTGTCGCAACTCATCAATTTGTGCCTCTGTATATGATGTGCTTGTTAGCTGCAAGAAATATAAAGTAAAATATATTAATTAATTATTTGATTACATTTATAGTTTCAAAAATAATTTGTAAATTTTAATTAATAATACCGTTCTCAAGTAATGCCCAGGACTCGCATGCTCAATCAAATCCTTCAACATCCTCATTAAGTAGTATCCACATGCCACATTGTCCGGTTGGTGTGGACACTAATTATTTAAAAATATGAGTAATTTATTATTAAATTGAAACTTTTTAAAAAATGCATACATATTATTCTACTTAATTATTATAAATGTTCAAAAATTTCTGCTAAAGTTACTTACCTGAGGTTGCTTAATGCGTAGAGTATCAGGGATCTCGACATCAGGAAGATTCATAGAGAAAAAAAGATTGAAAGCGCTGACGATCACTGATACAATCTCCTCACGGTTATTTAGCTCTGAATTCACCGGATCACAACAATAAACATGATATGCATATGGTGCCAAAATAAGCAACATCCAATGTTCACTGTATAAGAAAAACAAAAAAATTATAGCTCAAATGTTAAACAAAGAAATTATTGATATGGGTCGGAAAAATGACAAGTTTTTAAACTTACCCATGGTTCCAAGGGACAAGCATAACTTGTTCTTTTGATTTTACGTCATTGCAACGTCTGAACAGATTCTGAACACGATCGTCGAATGAACTCCCTTGAGTGGCGACGATATTAGGATTGACAAATAAAAACTTATTTTGGCGACCTTGTTGTACCACATATCTGTAAATGAACCTAATACAAAAATATGAAAAATTGTTATATGAATGAATAAATCAAATTAGAAAATTAAATGAACAAACTTATTTGTCAGATATATACCTCATGTAGCTGACGAGTACTGCTTGTCCAATCTTCTCCTTTCGAGCAAACTGAAGTATGTCATCCTTAAATATATAATAGTGAGACATATCCTGATCAAAAACTTCAGACTCTATGCCTAGATTGACACACTCGCCATCATCCCAATGAGAGACGATATTCTGTAATCGTTCCAATGGAGTTTGGGCCAATTGTGTTGGAGGAGTTTGTTGTCGTCTTCTTTCTCGAGGTTGTTGTGTTGATGGAGCTCTTGGTCGTTGTGATCTGGTCCTACTTGTAGAGGGAGTCTGTATACAATTATATCAACAATTAAAAAAATTACAAACAAATATAGAATTGTAAAGATAATTATGTAAAAACATGGCATCACCTCATGAGTTACATCTTCAGATATAATGACAAAATCCTTAGGCCACGCTATTGGCGTCCCAATGGCCTGAGCAACTATGTACATGTCCAAATCAGGATATGCAAAAGGGAGAGGACAGGTTGGCTTAAGAACACTCGTAATCATAACTTGGAAGTTGTTGCCTGCCTCTCTTTCAATGAGTGTACCTGATGAAACAATGTTTGAAACCGAACCAATTGCTAATTGGCATGCTCGGCCCTGCATAAGAAACATATTATATACAAATAATCATGTTGAAGCAGTAAAGAAATTTATTTGGTTTCAGAATATTCAAGAAAGTTTAATTACCTCTTGCAAAAGCGGTTGTAGTGCAACAATGTGGTGTTCTGCTTGAGGCACTACTGGGTCCGGAGTATAGTAGGACGCCTGCGCTGGTGGCACTGGTGGGTCGGGCACATAGTATGATGATGGTGCTGGTGGGACTCCAACGTTAGATCCTGACCCGCTCTGTTGGGCCAATAATTTTCTCAAGAGCTCATCTTGTTGTTGAAGGCGCTCTTCTAGGCGTTGTGCTTGTTGACGATGCTCTTCTTCTTGTTTTCGAAATCTTTCTTCAAATTCCTTTCTAATGTCGTCATTCGAAGAAGAGGCTTTCGATTTATTTTTCGTTGAGGTAGGTGTTGGAGTATTCCAATATACTGAGCGGGACACACCGTGTCCTCCAGCCCTAACACGTCCTCGAGGCTCAGGAGTGCCCAACGCCCTCGTCAGCACATCATCAGGGCCATCAGGTGCCCATTTACCCTCAGCTTGGAGTTGCCGGTAATGATCCTGTGAAACAATATTCACAGAAAGTTATATATATAAGCTAATAATTTGACATATCAACATTATTAAATATGAGCACTTACAATATTTTTTTGAATCTCAGAGGCCTCTCCAATTAGCTCTCCTTTTGCATTCCGACAACCCATGCTCCATAAATCTGCCCTATCAAGTTCAGTCAGACTTTTCCCACTTTGTTCCATTAACATCTCTTCAATACGCACATAGCCTCCTCTAGAGAGGTTGTGATTGTATTTATTCAGTGCTCGATAATTTTGCATCTCCTCTCTCTTTCTTTGCCACTCGGGAGTTAATCTTGAGTTCACAAACGCTAACCATTCATCCGGAGTTATGACATTCTCAAATCCAAATGGCAAAGCTGGCGGGAACTCATTTGGGTATTTTTTCAAAGCATCGTAAACGTGTACCCTAGTAAGATTAGTCTTCCAATTTCGGAAGTACTTTCCCGCATCCTTCAACATCTGTTGCTTTTGTTTGGGGTCCAAATCATAAGTTTTCTGCAAGTTTGAAAGTAATAAGAAGCATATTATCAAAATAATATATATTTTAAAAACATTAAATGAAATATAATTAATAAAAATATACCTTCATTGTGTCCCATATTTTATTTTTATCCACCACACTAACATCTTTCCAACTGTTAATGTTGATGGACACAGTTGCTCGAACAACTGATCCAAGCTGTGATGAAACATTACTTCTAGATCCACCCACTAGTTGACCATACTCATTGTATTCAATAGGAGTAAGATGTCCTTCACTCCTTTTTTTGGTGTTTCTAGACATCCATGTACGTCCTCTCACAGATTTATTTTCTTGCTCCACTGACTGAGAATTAGGGCGTTGCTCTCCCTCATCAGAACTACCACCAAAAGGATCAGCCTCCATCTGTGAAACATAAATATCATTATTATAACAATTTTGGACACTCATAATCAAAAGATGAAACACATTGTGATAACAACTAAGAATTTCACATATCATAAACATATGAAACCTATTAAATGGTACCTCAAGACCCATTATCATCAACCCACATTCCTTCACCATTTTCACGGAAACAAATACAATCATCATCAACTTCGTCATTATCTTCTATTGCGGTGAATGTGACAAGTTCTTCTCTGAGAGGTATATCATGTAAATCACCATCTTTAATGTTCCATTCTCTTGTTTGCGTTGGAAGAACAATTGACCATTGTTTGTCTGAAGGATCATTCACATAAAATACTTGTTTCGCTTGTGATTAAATTCTTCCTGCCTATATGCATCATAAACCTTAACCCCTTCATCCCACAAAGTTTTCAAGTCATCTATAAGAGGAGCTAGATAGACGTCAATATCATTACCAGGTTGTTTAGGTCCTGATATCAACAAGGTCAAAATCGTAAACTTTCTCTTCATACACAACCATGGGGGTAGATTGTAAATAACAAGCATAACAGGCCAACAACTATACTTACTGCTAAGGGATGCGTGTGGATTAAACCCATCAGTCGAAAGACCTAGACGAATATTACGAGATTCATTTCCAAAAGAAGGCCACTTCAAATCAACTCTCTTCCAAGCAAGGGTGTCAGCTGGATGTCTTAATTTACCATCCTTTATTCTTTCATTAGCATGCCACGACAAACTTTTAGCATGTTCGGCATTTCTAAACAATCGGATGAAACGAGGAATTGGCGGAAGGTACCACAAAACTTTGGCAGGTACTCCTTCCTTGACATCGTCACCATTTCTTTTCATTTGCCATCGTGACTCACCACAAGTAGGACACGATTTTGCGTCTGCAAAACTATTTCGATACAATATGCAATCATTAGGGCATGCAAGAATTTTTTTGTACTGCATGCCTAATGAGCATAATGTCTTCTTTGCCTCATAAAATGAAATTGGAATTTCATTAACTTCAGGCAATAACTCCTTCAAGAAACCAAATAACTCAGTAATGCTTTTATCACTCCAGCCATGTTTAGCTTTTAGATTGTACAACCTAAGAAGCGCAGATAATTTTGTAAATCTTGTACAACCAGGGTAAATTGGTTTCTCGGCATCATTAAGGAGTGTCTCAAACTTATTTGGGTCTACTCCTGATCCATAATGTGCGTCGTCAATCATTTCATCTAATGGATCCCAGTTCTCCTCCACTATATTCCTCCTCACTCCTTTTGGTCTACTTGGCAGAGTTGGAGCAATCGGAGCTATCTCCCCATGGTAATACCAAATTGTGTAACTCTTGTCGATCCCATTGAAATATAAGTGTTCTTTAATCTTTTTAAGATCCATCTTTTTAACATTTCCACACTTAAGACATGGACAATAAGTAAAATTTGGGTCTTTCACATTTTCCGAACAAAACCTTAAGAATAAATCGACCCCGTTCCTAAATTCCGCAGATAACCTATTCGCTGACATCCACTGTTTATCCATATATTCTCCTACGTCTATGGAAAAGAAAAGAAACAACACTAAATAAGCACGTGATAAAGTTGTATGTCTATATAAAACTAATTTTTTATTATCCTAGATAAAATCGGGCAGCATTTCCCCTATAATAGTGACCTAACCATCTGCATGTGAATATCAAAACAAACAATTCAAACAACATACAATAAGTTTCTTCCTTATAGAATGTCTATATAAAACTAATTGTTTATTATCCTAGATAAAATCGGGCAGCATTTCCCCTATAATAGTGACCTAACCATCTGCATGTGAATAGCAAAACAAACAATTCAAACAACACACAATAAGTTTATTCCTTATAGCTCCGCAGCACACAGTAAAATTTATCAGAACCTACTTCACTAATACACACAAGTTCTCAACCTTCCGTTATCACCGCAGCACACAATTTTAATCTCAGAACCTACTTCACTATGGATGAATATTTAAGATATTCAAACTCCTCTAACATTTATTTAATAATATTAAAAGTAGAAGTAAGAGAATATATATGTACCTCTTGCAATCTTTAATCCAAAAGCTAGCAAAGTTACTTCACTTAGTAATCAAATTCGCTATTAAATCCACAAACCAATAAAATTAAATTAATAAATAATAAATAAAACATCACTAAATATCTAGCAATATATAACGTATTATTGTAATTTTAGAAACTTAATTACCTCAAATGTGTGATTGATATTGGAATTTTGATGCAAAATATTCTCTAAAATCTCACCACAAAAATCACAACCTATGAAATTAAATTAATTAATATGTTAAACATTACTAAACAAATATCACTAAATATCTAATAATAGTAAATGATATTGGTAAACAAATAAAAAAAATCCCAATGTGCCGCTAATTATAACCTCAACAAAAAATCAATATAAAATTTCATAACCTAAAAACTTAATAATAAACAAAAACATAAAAATTTTAATATATTTCTATTTTATAAATTATTTAATAAATTTATTTTAACATAACTATATATATAACAAAATAGTTACAATTTAAAAAAAAATTCAAATATACAAAAATATATCTAAATTTCGAAATAAAAATTGATAAAAATTTAAATAAATCATGAACATATATACTTTAATGAAATATATACAATGTGATAGGTTAAATTAAAAAAAAAACTAAAAAATCATAAATCCCTAAAAACTTCCATTGAAAAACCACAAAAACATACAATGTATATAAAAAAATGCATAAAAATGTAAAACTAACACAAAATCATGTATATTACTCATCCTAATGCAAAACCTATGATTTATTTGCAAAATAATTAACTAAAAATCAATAAAATAAAATAAAAACATACCTTTAGAACCCTAAAAAAACGCAGCCCCCAATTCCTCATCTGGTTTGCATCTCTCGGGTTGGTGATGATATGTGAGGAAGACAAAGGCTTTTGGTCATATATATGGGAGCACATCCAACGTCTCCCACTGGGAGACGTGGGACACGTGGCACGTCTCCCAGTGGGAGACGTTGGATGTGCTCCCATGCACATCCAACGTCTCCCACTGGGAGACGTGCCACGTGTCCCACGTCTCCCAACGGGAGACGTTGGATGTTCCCATAAATCACTACCAGCCTATTTCCAACGTCTTCCACTATTTTTAATGTCTTCCAATTGTAACCATTAATATGCACTTTCAATGTCTTACACCATTAGCCATTTAAAATCCCGTCTAATTTTTAATGTCTTACACCAATGGTGTAAGACATTGTAGGGAGTCATTGAAAGTAGAATTTGTTGTAGTGGTTATCTAATCTATATTAACTTTTAAATTTTGCAGTGGTTTGACAAAAAAGAATAAAATGTCAAAGAAGATCTACTACCACTACAAAGTGATTGGTTAGCAAGATTCATGCCATTTATTTATGAAATCTAAGTTTTTATATGTATGTAAGATTAAAGTGCTAACTTATATTGGTTAGAAAGATTAAAGTCATTGATTCATTACTAGCTAGTTATTTTGTATTAGTTATGAAATGTATATATAAAAATTTAACAAATTACGTTATACTATTGAAAATAATTATATATAATTAAAATTGAAAATTAATTTTTTTTATTAAAAAGACTAGGTTATAATTATAAAAATATATATAATCAGAATTCAAAATAATTATATAAAATCGAAATTGAATTTTTTTTTTTATGAAAACACAATTTTCTCTGCGATTGTGATAAGTCAACCGCGGAGAAAAGTGTGGCTTTTCTCCGCGGTTCATGTACCACTTTTCTCTGTAGTCGAATACACTGTGCTTTTCAATACTCTCGAAAACCGCAGTGCATTAAGTAAAAAAACTGCAGAGAAAATCTTTTTTTGTAGTAGTGATTTCAATACCAATCTTGTTTCTGCAAGAATCAGTTCTTCACTCGAACTCCTTTCGATGATGATTGATTGTTTTCTTCCTCTTGAAGAAAGACTTGATTGACTCTTCTCCCAAAGACCTTGATGCTTTCTTCCTCCGAAAGACAGGTTTTGATAAGCTCTTCTCCCGAAGACTATGGCAGTAATCACAATGGAAATAATACATTGAATCCTAAAGACTAAAGGGGTATCAAACACAGTGCAACATGCACAAAATAACAAGACTAAGTATTTACACTCTTAATCTCACAAAATACTATCACACTCCTTAAATAGAAATTACACTTTCTGTGAAGAGTTAAGCTTTTCTTGGCTGCAAAAGCTTCTATATGTAACATCCAGAAGTCCACCTTTTGCAGCCCACAAAATCAGAGAAGAGACTATCATTAAATGGAAATTCTATCAAATCTATTGGAATCCCAGATTGCTCTGCCAACTAGGCAATTAGATATCAACATGTACCTGGACAAACATAAGAATAGAAAATAACCCACCAATGTTTGTTTTGAAAATCAAAAATGATTTTATCTGAATTATGTAGACAATAATTAGAATAATAAACAATTATGTCAAAGATGTTTCTCCACAAGGTTGTGTAAAAAGACATATTCGAAATCACACAAATAAGGAAAAAAAATCAAAGATATTTTGTTGACTATCTTTTTCGCTATCAACCTTAATGAGAGAGATTAAAGAAATAAACTATAAGAACACAAGGATTTTTACGTGGTTCAGGTTATAAAAGAACCCTAGTCCACAAGTATCTAGTATTAAGAGGATGGTAAGCTTGTGATGACAAGCTCTAATGATGCGCATAGATTGCTCTGAGTACAAGATGTTTTCTCTCTGAAAAATCGAACCATTTACAATGAGACTCCCTGCCCTATTTATAGAGGTTGTGGCCATTAATATTAATCATAAGTAATTAATACATATTCTTCACATAATTGGGGGATTAATACACTTCAATGCATTGAGCTGCATTGAATAGAGATCACGACCCAAGAGAGATTTGTGGGGCCCACCTCAACCACTTTACGGGGAACATGCCCCTGGGACTATCAGAGCATGTTGTACGTACTTCCGTGTCAGGCGGCGTAGTGGGAATGTGAGTTGTCGAGTCTTACCATCGATAACACTGTAGACAGATCGCCCTAAAAAGGTTGTCCGGTCTTCCTCAGAGGCAGCTAATCTGCATTGGCTAACACCTGGCCTATCCCTACGATTCTGAGGACTAGACCCTTGGCCTGGAATATAACTGAGGGCAAGGAAAGACGTGGACTGCAAGGCATTCTAAGGATGTAACCTTATGAAGACATTCATAGCTCTCGAGACATGGCCCAGGAGAGATGTCGACGCCCTCTCATTATCCGAGGAGGATGACCTCTGTAATGCCCCAAAATCCCTAATGAGGTTTAGTACCTTGATTAGGAGGTCGGGCGGGCCATAATTGATTTATTATGTTATTAAGTGATTATGTGCATGTTTATGTGAATTATATTATAATATGATGATAAATGCATGCATATGGATCCATTTTAATTATAAGGGAATTTTGGTAATTTGGCTCGTTGAGGGCGTAATTGTGTATTTTTGTGCATGCTGGTGAATTATGAATAATACCACATTATAGGTGGATTTTGTAACGACCTGAATTTGCTAATCGGGCTTAGGGCCTTGATTAGTGTGCCTGGAGGGCAATAAATGATTTATTATGCTTTAATGTGTTAATGGGTGAATTAACGTGGATATATGATAGTGATGCATGTTTAGTGAGTTAAATGTGCATGTGGGCCCCGTCTGGATATTAGGGGTATGAATGTGATATATGTTGTATATATGTGAAATGTCTGTGCAGCACGATCCGAGATAGTTCTGGGGAGCGGTTAGCCAGAGGGTCACAACGAGGTTGAGATTCCGACTCGGGGCGAGTCGAGGGGTAATTTGGGTACTAGGTGTTATGGGATTATCGGAACATGAAAATAAATATTTGGAGATATATTTGAGGATAGAATGTCTAGGCGGGAATATTGGGGAAATTTACCATTTTACCCTCGGGGATGTTTTGGTACCCCAAGCTTTGAGGTAACCACATAGATTAAGTTAAATAAAACAAAAAGAGGAATTATTTAGAAACTCTAGGAACCGACTTATACTTCTCTTCTCAGCCAAGGTTGGCTTTATCTCTTCCCTTCCCATTCACTCTCTAGGATAAACACAAGGAAAACTATGAAATCAATTTGATGGTCTAAGGAGTTCAGCTGGGTTTTAGGGAGCTAGGAGCTTGGGGGAATAAAGGTTCAACTTCAGGGATTTAACTCAGCAACAGGTAAGCTTTTTCATGGTAGTTATGCTTAAGTTTCAGCTGTGTTTTCAAGCTTTGCATGTGGGTAGAATTTAACTTGTTGTTGGGGTTCTAGTTGGATTTTTGTAGTAGACTTTGATGTTGTTATTGAGTTATTGTGGGCTGGAGTATATGGGTTAAATATATGGGTTAGATAGGTGAGTTTTGGTGAGGATTGGCTTGAAGAAAAGGTAGGAAATTGATGAAGAATTCTGGTTTCGGTGAGGAGGGCTGCGACCCTAGGATGGGCACGCCGCGGCCCGTGTGCGCGTGCAGCCGAGGTTGGCAGAGAGTTCATGCGTGCCGCGACGCTTGGTGCGCGTGCCGCGGCCCGTGTGTGTTGCAGGGGTGTGCTAGCCTCTGTTTTGAGGCTAGCCGCGACTCTTGAGGGTGGGGCCACGACCCTTAGTGCCAGGTTGAGTTTTTAAGGGTATTTTAGTCTTGGGAACTCAAGGGGTAAGGCTCGGGATGGATTATATCATGGGGATTGATATAATTCAAGGACCCAGAGGTTAGGGTTATGGCTCTAAGTTATTTGTTGGATTAAAATTTGATGGATGGACATTGTTTATGTGTTGTGACTAGGATCTCGGCGAGGCTCACATTAGAGGACTGTGCTCGGGGCATCGGTGCTCAGAAAGCTCGGAACTCAAGTAAGAGAACCCTGTTCCCATAGAGCTTATGTGCAGGGCTGAGCCCAATGTGTTTGAGTGAATTGACATGCAGGGCTGAGCCCAATGTGTTTGAATGAATTGATATTCAGGGCCGAGCCCAATATGTTAGAACTGCTAAGCGTAGCTCTTTATCTATTTACGCTAGAATTCTATACTTGTTGTTATGTCATGTATGATAATATGTGAGTGATCGGCAAGAGTCGAGAACGGTGTAGACCGAGGACGGCGAGGGGCCGGGAACGGCGTCAGGCACGTTGAGTGCAAGGCCGAGAACGGCAAGGGGCCGGGAGCAGTGCTGAGCACGTAGGGTGCGAGTTGTCAGGGCGAGTCCCCAGTAGGATACCTGGGATATCCTCATGGCATGGTACGCGAACCCAGGGCTTGGCAAATGCCTGGGACGGCTAGGCCGTATGTGTTTAGCCATTGGTGGCATGTTTATGTGTTTGATATATGTGTTGCATATGTTATCTGCTTGTGGGTTCTCTTGCTGGGCTTCGGCTCACAGATGCTCTGTGGTGCAGGTAAAGGGTACAGAGGTGATCAACCAACCATGAGTACAGCAGGCGTGAGGCGGCGTGTACATGTTTGGCCAGCCTGGCCGCCACGGCCAGAGGATTTTGGGAGATGCTTGTAAATAAACTCTAATTTTGTCGTCTAGTCGACTTTGTTTAATTAATATGTTGTAAACATTTCTAAACTGTATTTTGGGATCCCATGTGTAAACCTTTTATGATTTTCTATGGAAATTAATATTTCTAAGGTTTTTCCTCTGTTTATAACTTAATTACACACTTTGATCTAAAACCTCGATTAGCGAGATGAAAGCACGCTTTTAAACTTACTTAGTAACGACTCTAAGGAAGTAGGGCGTTACAGATTTGTTCGAGCCATTCGGCATGAGAATATCTTTGAATGCAAGTTATTGGTCTGGTCATAACGGGGTTAGTCGGGGATCGAGGTGAGTCTCAGGGTAATTTGGTGATTAGAACAGTGCCGAGAATTAAAGGGTAATGAGATGTGATTTATTAGTATTTGAGAATATTGGGAATAATGGGAATTGGAGGTTGTTAATTATGATTAACGAGATAGGTGAGAAAGAAAGATTTTACCGTTGGAGGTAGTTAAGGAAATAATATAAGCTTATGGGCATTAAGGTATTTTCACCCTAAGGATAGATATAAACTTTGAGAAGGTTGTGGAAAGTTAAGCAAAACAGAGCATCTCCTTCACCTTATTCCTCTTCATCCATTTATCATTTTATTCTTCTTTTCTTCTTGAATTTTGAAGCTAAGTTTGAGGATTCAAGTGTAGGAATCAAGGTTTGAGGTTCTAGGCTTGTGTTCAGCCATTGAAGAGGGTTTAATCTTGAGCTGAGGTAAGATTCAGCCATGAATTTTTTGGATCCTTACCCTATTTTTTGGTGTTATTTTTGAGGTTGAAGTTTTGATCATAGGAATGGTAATTTGATGAGGTTTTGATTGGTTTAAGGCCTAGGTTTTGTTGGTTATATGATGGACAAGTTGTGGTAATAGTTGGGAACTTTGCTTTGTAGAATTGGAAGTGTTTTAGTAGGTTTTTAAATTGAGTTCAAAGAGGAAAAATAGGGGTTTTTTTTCTGGGTTTTGGGTGGAGCCGCGGCTCTGTTCTAGAGCGTCGCGACCCAAGCTTGATGAAGAAGCAAGTGGGTGCTGGAAGGCAGTTGGGCCGCGGCATGGGGAAGGTAGGGCCGCGGCGCGTGTGGGTGGCTGGAAAGCAGACGCCTATGTTTGGGGAGGCGGGCCGCGACATGGTGGTGTAGGGCCGCGACCCTTAGTGGTATTTTTGGCCATATAGGTGTTTTCATTGTGGGAACTCAAACCTTAAGCCTCGGGATCATTCCTACTACCTGATTTAGTAGGATTTGATGTCCCGGAGGTTAGGTCTTGGTCTGGGAACCTTTTATTGATTGATTTTATTGATGGAATCCCATATTTGGTTATGACTAGGTGATCGCCAAGGGATCAAAGGATCGATCGTTCTCAAGGGTTGTTCAATTATTATTTCTCGCTCGAACCAGAGGTAAGAAAACTGCACCCAGTATGTGATGCATGTGATGCACGAGAAACCTGTGATTAGGGCATGCCATGAATGTTGAATATGAGATTGATCAGAGCTTGAGTCTTTGTGTTTGTGCATGATCATAATTATGCTAGCAACTGTTAAGTAAGCATGCTGAATGCCCTACATTTGGATATTTGACATATGATATATGCCTGGTTGCATTGTTTACTTGTGCATGGCACTGACTAATTAGTCAGAATTGGCAATGGTGTCTGTATTAACTGTGAAGCTGTGACTCACTAGTCAAGTTTGACCGTAGTATACTGAGCATTGGTCATATGATATTGACTAATAAGTCAAGAACAGTCTTAGTGTGTTTAACGCAAGCCAACAAAGATTAGATGTAATTGACATCTGCATTGAATGACTCAAAATGAGCATTAATGCCGGACCGACCTCAAGTTCGTTGAAAACTAAAAGTGCTCGTCTAGCCTATGGCTAGTCACTTAAAGCCAGGGCCAGAGAACCCAGGTGACTGTTTTGTCACATGGCTATGGGTGTTGAGCCCATAGTGACTTACTCATCAGTCAATCATCTGATTAGAGCCAGAGCCAGAAGGCCCAGGTGACTGCCTCGTCACATGGCTGTGGGTGCTGATCCCTGTAGTGACTTGCTCGTCAGTCACTCATTATGGTTAACAGAACCTTAAAGTAATAAATCACTCATCTGATTAGGATTGACTTGATAGTCATCCATTCAGGAGGGCAGGATTCATCATCATGAATCCCCCGTCAGTATCTGGACTTATTCGCATGCTTAAATAGGGCTATAATTGCTAGGCATGCCAGATATGATTTTGTAACATGTTATTACTGTTCATGAGCATATTGAGTTTTCTTGCTGGGCTTCGACTCACGGGTGCTATGTTGTGCAGGTAAAGGCAAAAGAAAGCTGGACCATCCTTGAGTTGGATAGCTTAGGTGACGATGTGTACATATGCGGCTACCCGACCGCCACGGCCAAGGGTTGAATGAGGAACTAGGGTTAAACACTATTTTGCCGCTTAGGTCGGCTGGTTGTAAATATTTGCTTGTTATTAACCTTTAAATTATATTTTTGGGATCCCAATGTATACAATAAACATTTTAGTGAAATGTTATATCTTTACCAAAATCTTTAACCCTAAACCGCTAATCATACTTAGTTACACGATTATGGCCAAATGACTCAATTAGTGAGTTTAGCACTGTTCAAAATGCACACCGTAACGATCTTTGGAGTTTAGGGCATTACAACTTGGTATTAGAGTGAGCCAAGGTTAGGGTTCCTAAAGACAAGCTGGGCATGGACACTCGTCATCAAAGATTGCTTCACTCAGGGAATGGTAACTATTTCTGTAGTTATGTGCTTAACTGGTTAAATAGAATGTATATGCTTTAACTGCACATTGTATTAGGGAGCATGAGATTTTGTTAGAGCTAGTCTCTGGGCTATATGATTACCTGCTCCATGAATATATATAATTGTGGTATTTGCATGCTGGAGTTGGAGGCATGGTAGGAATGTTGAAAGAGCAGGGATTATGATTGATGTATGAATGCTATGGGCATATTTTTAGCATTGCAATGGTTTGTGAATGTGGTGTGGTAAGATTGATCTCGTGGGGAAAGCTCTTGTTATGCTCATCATGTTTAATGAGTCAAGTTATTGATTGTAGATTCAACTAGCAGGTATGTATCCAAGGCAGATAATGAGGCCTGGTGGTGGTTATACCGAGGCTGGGAATTTCAGCTAGGGGTTGAGTTCTTCATCTGCCCCTCATAATTTCCAGCAAATGTTTATAGATGTGCAATTAAGATTGCAGAGGCAAGAGGAAGAGATTAGGTGTTTGAAGTAACAGCGGAATTTATCGGGGAGCACCTCTTCCTTTGCTATGCCAGGAGTGGCACCAGTTTTGGTTCAGCCTAGGGTTGAGAACAGATGGGAATTTCTCTGTGGAAGATTCCAGGAGTTTTACCCTCCAGTCTTTGAGGGAGGCCTAGATCCATTCAAAGCTGAGCAATGGATGGGCATGATCAGTTCTATTCTTGATAGCATGGGGCTGGTAGGTCACGATAGGGTGATCTGTGCTACTTATGTATTGCGAGATGATGCCCAGATGTGGTGGGAAGTAGTATCCCAGACGTGAGATACATATGTGATGGATTGGAAAGAATTTAGGCAGCTGTTCAATGAAAGGTATTACTGTGATGCAGCCAAGACTACTAAGATGAATGAGTTTCTGAATCTCGTTCAGGGAAATGCATCAGTAACCGAGTATGTTAATAGATTTGATGGGTTGGCCAAGTTCGCTTTTGAAATGATACCCACAGATGTAGCTCGGAAGGAAAGGTTTATCCAAGGATTGAATTCCAGGATAGCTCAGGGCATCAGAGTTTCCCTAGTGCATGAGATCTCTACCTACACTCAGGTGGTAGGGAAGGCTCTTGCTGTTGAGAGCACATGAAATCAGATTGGGCAGGAGAGTGCTGGAGAGCACGGAGCTCAAGCAGTGATGCCTCCATTTATATGAGCAAGCAAGAAGAAGGTGTGGAGGACCTGCCCAATATGTGCTAGGTGCAAGAGGTGTCATCTGGGAGAATCCCGAGCAAAGGCATGTTTCTTATGTGACATGGTTGGGCATTTCAAGAAGGATTGCCCAAGACGAACGAAGGATGAGCAAAAGAGGGTGGATAGCTCGACTCCAGCTCGAGTGTTCGCTCTGATGCAGCCAGAGACTAAGACTGAGACTAGTTCCTCAACGGTGGCAGGTCAGCTTTTTAATTATGATTTTGTATTGTGCTGACTAGCTTGGTATCATGCTATTTCTTTGTTTGATGCTTTTAGAGAAGCATAGAGTTGTTATGCAGATCACATGGTTATGCTATGATGGGAAAGTAATACTGTATTGGTGATTTAAGAGATGAGTTGGATTATGGTGAAAAGGACTCATCAATGGTGCTGATAAAGTTGGTTATGACTGACTTCAGGATGATCCAGGATATGGATTAGTTAAGTAAGTGTGGGGCAATGCTAAATTGCAAGGAAAGGATAGTAACTCTTGAGCTTGAGAGAGTGGGAAGCCTTGTGGCAGTTGGCATTGTGCATGGATTATATATGCTTATGACATTTGTATTTAGAGCAAGATATCTATTGCAGGGGGGATGCATGGAACTCTTCGCTAGTGTGGTGGATACCACTTAGGTTATGTTAGAGGGATTAGGACAAACTGGATTAGTATGTGAAGTTCTAGATGGATTTCCAGGGGATTGGTGAGAATTACATTCACATAAAAAGAATAGAATGGTGATTGGATTTGTGTCGGGGACGAAATTAGGCTTAGGACACTATATTGAACGACTTCAGCAAAGTTGTAAGACCTAAAGGATCAGTTATTGGATAAGGTGGTATTCTCCAAGGTGGATCTTTGATCTGGTTAGTACCAGCTGAAGATCAGGGAGAATGATATGCGAAAGATTGATTTTGTATTAGATAAGGGCACTAGGAGTACTGAGTTATGTTTTGAGGAATTGGTTAACGCTAAGTTATGTTTTGATGGATTAGATGACCAGAGTAATCAAGGTTTATCTGAATCTATTTTGTGATCGTCTTGATCAATAGTATCGTGATGTATTCTCAGTTGGAGATTTTCCATGGTCAAGGAATGCCTTAGGGGCAGGAGTTTCCTTGGACGGGCAGGATATTATATGTGCTTTGAGAATGAGTTCTGAGTCTTCTTACAGTTCAGAATCAGTTTGTAGGTTGTTATGACACCTCAATGACATGGAAAAAGGGATTGCCTATGCATCATGTTAGTTAAAGGATATGACCAGAACTATAGTAGAGTTTCTGGTGGGCCGGGTGTCCAGTTTTATGCTTGAGATTACCATTTCAGAGAGGATCAAAAGGAAAATAATTAATTGAACCACAGATGGGAAAATTTAGGAGAATATCTTAGCTGGATTAGCTAAGGATCGTGCAGTATCAGGTATGAGCTAATTGCGGTATAAGAATCAGACTTGGAATCCGATGGACATTGGAATTAATTAGGAGATTCTGGATGAATCTCATACTACTCTCTTATTCTCTTCATCCAGACATAATGGAAAAATGTACCAGAGTTTGAAAGCTTTATAGTGATGGCTTAAGATGGAGAGGGACGTAGCTGAATATGTGACAAAGTTCTCAAGACAGAGTATCAGAAACCAGTAAGGCTATTGCGGCCTTTGAGTATTTTATGGTGGAAATAAGGAAACATCGTGATAGGTTTCGCGGTGGGGCTGCGAGTTTGGATCATTGTGGACCAGTATTTAAAGTAAGCCCACCTTTATCAGTAAGGACGAATAACATAGTTGATCAACATTCATATCTCGATGTGAGAAAGATAGTATGCCTTCTTTAGAATCTGAGGTTTATCTTGTCAGATGAGGACTCTGTTTCCACTTTCAAGTCTTGAGGAAGGTTGCAGAAGACCATGAGTATATAGATTGAATTCAGTACAAATCATTATCCTCAGACTGATGGTAAATCAGAGAGCAAAAGAGAGTTATCCAGTATTGGAAATATACCTTATGAGATGAGGTTTGATAGAGAATGTTTATCACCCATTCATTGGAATGAGATGGGTGAGATGTTATATCTGGATCCTGAGGTGATTCAGGAGATCATTGAGATTATTAGAGGTTAAAGCTTGGATGATCACTTCTCAGAATAAATGGAAAAGTTTTATTGAATCGAAAAGCAGGAACATGGAGTTCCAAGTAGAAGATTGTATCTTCCTTCAAAGTATCACCATGGAAAAAGAATGAGGAAATAGGGGCAAGTTGAGCTCTAAATTTATATGACCGTGTGAATCCTGGATAGGACCGGTCACCTTTGGATTGGCCTTATCTTTGGCATTGTCAGTTGAATACAGTGTATTTTGTATTTCCATGTTAAGGACATGAGTTAGAAGAAACTCATGAGTTGAGTTATGAGAATCTGGAGATTGAGGCTAAGTTGTCCTGTAAGGAATAGCCAGTTCAGATATGAAACATAAGGAATAAGGTTCTGAGGAACAAAGTTATACCTTGAGTCAAGGTATGTTGCAGAGATAGTGAGGTCGAGGGAACGACCTGGGAACTGGAATCAGTTGTGCGAAATTGATATTCTGGGCAATTTAGATAAATTTCGAGAACGAAATTCCTATAAGGAGGGGATAGTTGTAATGCCCCAAAATCCCTAATGAGGTTTAGGGCCTTTATTAGGAGGCCGGGAGGGCCATAATTGATTTATTATGTTATTAAGTGATTATATGCATGTTTATGTGAATTATATTATAATATGATGATAAATGCATGCATATGGGTCCATTTTAATTATAAGGGCATTTTGGTTATTTGGCCCGTTGAGGGCGTAATTGTGTATTTTTGTGCATTTTGGTGAATTATGAATAATACCAAATTATATGTGGATTTTTTTGAGCCATTCGGCATGAGACGATCATTGAATGCAAGTTATTGGTCTGGTCATAACGGGGTTAGTTTCGGGGCTCGGGGTGAGTCTCGGGGTAATTTGGTGATTAGAACAGTGCCGAGAATTAAAGGGTAATGGGATATGATATATGATATATTAACATTTGAGAATACTGGGAATAATGAGAATTGGAGGATGTTAATTATGATTAACGAGATAGGCCGGAAATGACGATTTTACCCTTGGGGGCTGTTAAGAAAATAAGATAAGCTTAGGGGCAATAAGGTATTTTCACCCTAAGGATAGATATCAACTTTGAGAAGGCTGTGGAAAGTTAAGCAAAACATAGCATCTCCTTCACCTTCTTCCTTTTCATCCGTTCATCATTTTTGTAACGCCCTACTGCATTAGAGCCGTTACCAAGTGTGTTTAAAATCGTTCTTTCAACTCGCTAATCGAGGTTTAATTCAAAACGTGTAACTAAGTCATAATTAAGAAGAAAACATTAGAGAAAGTAGTTTTTCATAGCTAATCATAAAAGTTTACACTTGGGATCCCAAAACATAGTTTAGAAAATATTTACAATACAAAACTGATCAGAGTCGACTAAACGACAAAATCTAAGTTCATTTACAAGCATCTCCCAAAATTCCCTAGCTGTGACAGCCAGGCTGGCCGGACATGTACACGCCGCCTCATGCCAGCTGTGCTCATGGTTGGTTGATCTTCTCTTTACCCTTACCTGCACCACAGAGCATCTGTGAGCCGAAGCACAGCAAGAAAACCCAAAACAGATAACATATGCAATACATAAATCAAACATATAGGTAGGCCGTCAATGGCTAAATACATGCGGCCTAGCCGTCCCAGGCGTTTACCAAGCCCTGGGTTTGCGAACCATGCCGTTAGGATATCCCAGGTATCCTGTTAGGGACTCGCCCTGGCAACTTGCACCCCACGTGCTCAACGCTGCTCCCGGCCTCAAGCCGTTCTCGGTCTTGCACTCATCGTGCTTGATGCCGTTCCCGGCCCCACGTCGTTCCCGGCTCTTGCCGAACACACATGTAATACCAAACACGATATAGCAATAAGCACAGAATTCAAGCATAAACAGATAAAGAGCCATGCTCTACAATTCTAGTATTTAGGGCTCAGCCCTGCATGTCATTTCCATTCAATACATTGGGCTCAGCCCTGCACACAAGCTCTATGGAAACAGGGGTTTTCTTACCTAAGTTCCGAGCTTCCTCAGCATCGATGCCCCGAGCACAGTCTGCTAACGTGAGCCTCGCCGAAATCCTAGTCACAACACATAACAATATCCGACCATCAAATTCTAACCCAAAAATTAACCTCAAACCATAACCCTAATCTCCGAAACCTTGAATTCTATCAATCCAAATGATAAAATCCATCCCGAGCCTTACCCTTTAGGTTCCCAAGTCAAAATATCATTAAAATCCTCACTGACACTAAGGGTCGCGGCCCCTCCCACTAGAGCCGCGGCTAGCCTCAAAACAGAGGCTAGCTCTCCACTGACCACCACGCGGGCCGCAGCGCGCCCTGCAAGCACCGCGGCGCGCTCGAACTCCCTCAGCCTCCCATGGCAGCGCGCGCATGCGGGCCGCGGCACACCCCTCCTAGGGCTGCGGCGCCATACGACGAATCCAGATTTTCCATTAGTTTTTCATCCTTTCTTCAACCCAATTCCCACCAAAGCTAAGCCAATAATCCCAGATAATAATACCTTCATTTCAGCTCAATATTAACACCAAAACTCAACAGAATTCTACTCCAAATTACAACTAGAACACCCAAAAAGAGCCTAAGTTCTACCCACATGCAAAGCTTAAAAACTTGGCTGAAACTTGAACATAACTTCCATGGAAAACTTACCTCTTACTGAATTCAAACCCCTGATATTGAACCTTAATCCACTAGCTTTAATCTTCTGAGTTAACACAACTGAATCCCCTTGCTTATGCTAGCTTGCACCAAGAATTTCCTTTGAGTTTCCTCTTGAGTTTTACCTTAGAGAGTGAAAGAGAAAGGAAAGAAAAAGCTAACTTCAGTTCTAGGGAAGTATAGGTCGGTTTCTCAAGGTTTCTAAACAGTTCCTTTCTTTTATTTGTTTTATATAACTTAAGTCTAAAGGTTACCTCAAGGTTTGGGGTACCAAAACGTCCCCGAGGGCAAAAATGGTAAATTCTCCAAATATTCCCACCTAGGCATTCTATCCTCAAATATATCTCCAAATATTTATTTCTATGTCCCGGTAATCCCATAACAAAACTAATACCCGAATTACCCCTTGACTCGCCCCGAGTCTGAATCTCAACCCCGTCGTGACTCTCTGGCTAACCACTCCCCAGGACTGTCTCGGATCGTGCTGTACAGACATATCACACATATACAACATATATTTCATTTAACACATTTATGCCCCCAATATCTAGACGGGGCCCACATGCACATTTAAATCAATTAAACATGCCTCATAATCATATATATACACATAAATTCACATATAAGCAAATTAAACCACTTATTGCCCTCCAGGCACACTAATCAAGGCCCTAAGCCTGATTAGCAAATTCGGGTCGTTACAATTTTCTTCTTCTTTTCTTCTTGAATTTTGAAGTTAAGTTTGAGGATTCAAGTGTGGGAATCAAGGCTTGAGGTTCTAGGCTTGTGTTTAGCCATTGAAGAGGGTTTAATCTTGAGCTTGAGGTAAGATTCAGCCATGAATTTTCTGGTTCCTTACTCTATTTTTGGTGTTAGTTTTGAGGTTTAAGTTTTGATCATAGGAATGGGAATTTTATGAGGTTTCGATTGGTTTAAGGCTTAGGTTTTGTTGGTTATATGATGGAAAGTTGCGGTAATAGTTGGGAACTTTGCTTTGTGGAATTGGAAGTGTTTTAGTAGGTTTTTAAATTGAGTTCGAAGAGGAAAAACATGGGTTTTTTGGCTGGGTTTTGGGTGGGGCCGCAGATCTGTTCTAGAGCGTCGCAGCCCAAGCTTGATGAAGAAGCAAGTGGGTGTTGGAAGTTCGTTGGGCCGCGGCATGGGGAAGGTAGGGCCACACCGCGTGTGGGTGGCTGGTGTAAGCCCCAAATTTCCTAATAAGGTTTAGGACCTTGATTAGGAGGCCGGGAGGGCCATAATTGCTTTATTATGCTATTTAATGATAATATGCATGTTTAGGTGTATTAAATATGCATGTGAACCCATTTGTGATTGATTGGGTGATTTTCATATTTTGGCCATTTCGGGCATTTTTGGCATATATGTGAAATGGGCATGGTGCTTTGTTATTATCTGGTTATGCCAGGGTTACCCAGCACAAGACGATCCTAGGAGGTAAGCTAGTGGGAAAGTCACAACGGGATTTAAGCTTGACTTGGTGTAAGTCAAGGGGTATTTAGAGCCTTACCGGGTTATTGGGTAATGGGAATTAATATTTGGTGATAAATTGGGAGTTAGTAAGATCAGGGGGAAATTCTGGAAGTTTTGACTATAATGTCCCCGGGGGTGTTTTCGGGACCCCGAGCATTAGGTTTTATTGGAAGCTACTTAAGCTTGAAGTAACCTTTTAAGAAAATAAAAAGAACGTTCTGTACGTTCTCTCTCCCAAAAGTTCCCTTTTCGTTTCCCGATCGCATTTTCGAAGGTATCTTGAGTTCTAGGACTCGGAATCAAGCGAGGATCGAGGCATAGCAATCCTAAGGAGAATTAGAAGCTTATTAGCCGGAGGATTTAGTTGGAAACAACTCAATCGGAGGTAATTCAAGTTTAAGTTTTAAGTTTTTAAAAGTTTTTAAGCTTGAATTGAGCTTTGTGAATCGTTGAGCTTTTAGGTTGTTTGAACCTCGGGTTTTGGTGGTTTTGGACCATTGGGGAGTTTGGTTACTTTGATTTAATGATTTGGGAATGTTTAGATATGTTTTTGGGAGGTTCTAAAAGGTTGAAACGAAGAAAAGTGGCTGGTGCGAGGTTGGGCCGCGGCCCTGTTCTTGGGCGCCGCGGCCCTAGCTTGAAGAAGATGGAGGAGGCTCTGCCAGGGGGGCGGGCCGCGGCATGGCCATGTAGGGCCGCGGCCCTTAAGGGAAAAAATACTAAATGGTGGTTTTTGTGATGGGAACTTAGCTCTAAGGGCCCGGGATCGATCCTACTACTTAGTTGAGTGGGATTCGATGTCTCGGAGGCTTAGGTTGGGTTTGGAAGTATTTATTTACTCATTTTGATGAGGTTTTATATTATGGTTGTGACTAGGTTATCACTAGAGGCTTGGAGTCGGGATCGTTCTTGTGGCTCATTTGTTGGTAACCTGTGCTTGGACCCAAGGTAAGAAAACTGCACCCCATTTGTGACATGCATGGTTATGTTTGATGCATGTTGGATGTTGAAATGTAAACATTGATAGCATAATGAATGCTTGGCAATCTTGCCCGTTTGCATATGATTATTATTGAGGCATGATGGTTGGTTAAATGTGATGCATGTGATGCATGAGAAACATGTGATTAGGGCATGCCATGAATGATGAATATGAGATTGGTCAGAGCTTGAGTCTCTGTGTTTGTGCATGATTATAATTATGCTAGCAACTGTTTAGTAAGCATGCTGAGTGCCCTATTCTTGGATAATTGGCATATGATACATATTGATAGCATTGCTTACTTGTGCATGGCACTGACTTATTAGTCAGGTTTGGAAAAGGTGCTAGTATCAACTGTGAAGCTGTGACTTATTAGTCAGGTTCGGCAGTGGTACTGGGCACTGGCCACATTGTGCTGTCTCACTAGACATGACAACCCTAGTGAGTAGTACAAGCTATGTCGATTGGACCTAATCGACCCTCTGCATTGAATGACTCCAAAAGCATTAATGCAGGACCGACCTCAAGTTCGATGAATATAAACAAGCATTTATCTAGCCAAAGGCTAGTCATGTAGAGCCATTGCAGGAAATGGGCACTGGGCCCTAGTGACTTGGTTGTCAGTCACTCAGTATGGTTTACCAGGACCTCAAAGTGATATTCACTCATCTGATCAGAGCTACGGGCTCTGCATGATCATTTTGATCATCATATGCATGGCTTGGGCACTGAGGCCCCAGTGACTTGCTTGTTGGTCACTCAGTATGGTTTACCAGGACCTGTTGAAGGTTAGAGGCTTACCCAACAGCCAGCCTTCCATTTGAATTAGTGACGTGCTTGTCAGTCACTCAGTATGGTTTACCAGAACCTATTGAAGGTTAGAGGCTTACCCAACAGCCACCCTTCTACTTGAGTTAGTGATTCGCTTGTCGCTCACTCAGCATGGTTTATCAGAACCTTTAGTGTTACGACACTCATCTGATTAGGATTGACTTGATAGTCCTCCAATCAGAAGGCCAGGTTTTCTTTTCCTGGATACCCTACCATATGTTTGAATTCATTTTCATGCTAAATAGACCTATGATTGCTAGGCATGCCAGATATGATTTGAAATCATGATATAACTGTTTATGAGCATGTGAGTTTTCTTGCTGGGCTTCGGCTGACGGGTGCTTTGTGGTGCAGGTAAAGGAAAAAGGAAGCTGAACCATCCTTGAGTTGGAGAGCTTAGGTGATGACGTGTACATATGCAGCTGCTCGACCAATACTTGGGCGAGGTTTGAAAGTGGAACTAGGGTTGAACCCTGTTTTGCCGCTTAGAACGGCCTGTTGTAAATATTCTTTTGTAGTAGACTCTAAAATTATATTTTTGGGATCCCAATGTATACCGTAAACGTTCTAGTGAAACGTTACACCTCAATCGAAGTTTTTAATCCCTAAACCGCTAATTACACTTAGATACACGTTTATGGCCAAATGACTCAATTAGCGAGTTTAGCACTATTTACAATGTGCACTGTAGCGGTCCTTGGAGTTGGGGCGTTACAGCTGGAGTGCAGGCGCCTCTGTTTGGGGAGGCGGGCCGCGGCATGGTGGTGTAGGGTCGCGACCCTTAGTGGAATTTTTGGCCAGAGAGGTGTTTTCATCATGGAAACTCAAACCTTAGGCCTCGAGATCTTTCCTACTACCAGATTTAGTGGGATTTTATTTCCCGGAGGTTAGGTCTTGGTCCGGGAACCTTTTATTGATTGATTTTATTGATGGAATCCCATATTTGGTTATGACTAGGTCACCGCTAAGGGATCAAATGATCGATCATTCTCAAGGGTTGTTCAATTATTATTTCTCGTTCGAACCAGAGGTAAGAAAACTGCACCCAATATGTGATGCACGAGAAACATGTGATTAGGGCATGCCATGAATGTTGAATATGAGATTGATCAGAGCTTGGGTCTCTGTGTTTGTGCATGATCATAATTATGCTAGCAACTGTTAAGTAAGCATGCTGAATGCCCTACATTTGGATATTTGACATATGATATATGTCTGGTTGCATAGCTTACTTGTACATGGCACTGACTAATTAGTCATAATTGGAAATGGTGTCTGTATTAATTGTGAAGCTATGACTCACTAGTCAAGTTCGGCAGTAGTACTGAGCACTGGTCATATGATATTGACTAATAAGTCAAGAATGGTCTTAGCGTGTTTAACGCAAGCCGACAAAGATTAGATCTAATTGACATCTGCATTAAATGACTAAAAATGAGCATTAATGTCGGAGCGAACTCAAGTTCGACGAAAACTAAAAGCGCTTGTCTAGCCTATGGCTAGTCACTTAGAATCAGGGCCAGAGAGCCCAGGTGATTGCTTCGTCACATGGCTATGGGTGTTGAGCCCATAGTGACTTACTCATCAGTCACTCATCTGATTAGATCCAGGGCTAGAATGTAACATCCCAAATTTCCTAATGTGGCTTAGTGCCTGGATTAGGGGTCCGGGAGGCAATAATTGTGTTATTATGTGAATTATATTATAATATTATTATGCTTGCATGTTAGAAATATTAAGTATGTGTATGTGGCCCATTTCTTATTAGAATGGTATTTTAGTAATTTGACCCGTTCAGGGTATAAATGCAAATATGTGTTTGTGTGATTGAGACCACATTATTATGTGGATATATTTGGGTTACTCAACGTGAGGCGATCCTGATGAGCAAGTTAGCAGAAAAGTCACAACGGGGTTTTATACACGGGTTCAGGGTGAGCTTATGGGCATTTTTAGTAATTTAGAACATTACCGGGAATTAGTGGGTAATTGGAAATTATTTGGTAACCATGTGAGGATATTGAAGTAACGAGAATTATAGGACATAAGTTGAGAATAGCGGGATATGATTCAAATGACAACATTGCCCTTGAGAGCATATGAAGAATAGGCTAAAGGCAAGGGGAAAAATAGTCATTTCTGTCTAAGTATAGAGTTTGGTGGGCTGGGAGTCTCTGAGATGGTTAAGGAAACTAAAGGAAAGAAGTCTCAGCAGCTTACCTTTTCTCTCTCCCTCGTTTTCTTTGTTTTCATGAAGCTTTAGGATTTTTGGGGAAAAATTGGTGATCAAGCCTAGGAATCAATGTATTAAGCTTGGGGAACTAGAGGATTAGCTCAAGAGGATCAACATAGCAGATGTAAGGTCTTTAATTCAGATTCAATTATGATGTTTATGTGGTTTAATTGAAGTTTGAGTTTTGCATGCTCGATAGTTGTGAAGATGAGTTTTAATCTGGTAATTAGTTAGGTTTTGTTGTTGGAAAGGATTGTGTTCATTATGGGAATTGAGTGGTTTTTAGTTGGGTTCGGCTAAGGGAAAAACCCAGAAATTCTGGGTTCGAAGGGCTGGGTCACGGCCTTGTTCTTGGTATGCTGCGGCCCTATGGAGCAAGAAGGAGCCAAGAGGGCTCGGAGGAAGAGGCGGGCCGCGAAGCGTCAGGGGAGCGCCGCGGCGCATGTTGGTTTTCCAAGGAGGCCAAGCCTCTAAATTAGAGGCGGGTCGTGGCATGGGTCCTTAGGGCCACGACCCTTAAGGGGATTTTTGGCCCTAATGGGGTTTTTAGGTTGGGAACTTAACCATTTGGGCTTGGGGTCGATTCTACTTCCTTGTTGAGTGGAATTCGACGTCCCGGAGGCTAGGATTTGGTTTGGAAGCTTTTATTCTCCCGTTGTTGATGGAATTCATTATTGTGGTTGTGACTAGGTCTATGTTAAGGGCTCGAATCAGGGACCGTACTCAAAGCTTCCAAACCATTTAGATCGAAGGTAAGAAAACTGCACCCAATATGTGAATGTGTGATTAGAGCTTAGTCAATGCTGAATATAGATATGATTAAGGCGTTGGTCCTGTTAATGAACATGGTTATAATTATGTTGTGAATATCTGGTTAAGTACACTGAAATGCGCATAATTATTATTATGCCTATGACTGTTGTTTGAATGTATTATAATGCATTGTAATTGTTGATATGTACGTTATATGAGATATGTGATTGTCTGTTGTGACTGGGAAGCTCGGTTTATAAACCAGAGGGTTATTAGGGTGTAAATGGGGATCGACTTATTAGTCAAGGGCTTATTGGACTTCGAAAGACTCGTCTTATATGTCGAGGGTCCTAAATCTTGGACTTATAAGTCGAAGGCTTATAAGGCTCAACTTATGAGTCGAGGATCAGTAGGACTCGGCTTATGAGCTGAGATTGGCATTATGCACGTGGGTTGTGGGCCACCATGGCTGGGCCACCCTGGGAGTGCGACATGCACTCAACTGGCTCGGATGCCAAACAAATCGAAAGGGAGTGCGACATGCACTCAACTGGCTCGGATGCCAAACAAATCGAAAGGGAGTGCAACATGCACTTGACTGGCTCGGATGCCAAACAGATGGAAAGGGAGTGCGACATGCACTTGACTGGCTCGGATGCCATACAAATAAGAAGGAGTGCGATATGCACTTTTATAATCATGTGGTTGTTAGTCTATATATCTGGTTGGGAAAGTTCAGCTTTTAAGCTAAAGATTTGTCTGGGTTATCTGATAATGGGCCTGGCTTAATAGTCAAGGTTATAACATGCTCTACAGGTTCGACTTATCAGTCGAAGGTTAAAGGATTTGACTTATCAGTCGAAGATTGAAAAGACTTGACTTATCAGTCAAAGGATGGAAGGATTTGACTTATCAGTCAAAGGTTTAAGGACTTGACTTATCAGTCGAAGATTACAGATCCGACTTATCAGTCTAAGGTTACAAACACGACTTACCAGTCGAAAAACAAAGACTTGACTTATTAGTCAAAGGTAAAGCACTCAACTTATCAGTTGAAAGTTAAAAAACTTAGCTTACTAGTTGAACTCTAAAGGAATTGACTTACTAGTCAAAGGATGATGCACTCAGCTTATTAGTCGGGAGTTTAAAGGCTCTACCCAGGAGTTGAGGGTGGTGCTACGTGCCAAACATTGACCGACAGGGTTAAGCCAATCCAGAAGCGAGAAACATGCTTGAATGCTTCTAAGGTCACCGGAAATGTTAACATCACACCTCTTGGCTAGCTTCAGGGTCGATTGTACGAAAGACGGAGAGGGGCTCCAGTGTGGCTCTGTAGCCACTCAGTTAAGTTAATTGCATGCATTAGTAGGATTATTGTTACTATGCATGTTGGTTGTAAATCTATGATATGCCAATGTACTGCTTATGAGTATGATTATGTTTTCTTGCTGAGCCTCGGCTCATGGGTGCTAGTTGGTGCAGGTAAAGAAAAGGAAAGGTTGGATCAACCATGAGTTGGAGAGCTTTAGGGGTGGAGTGTACATATGCGGCCTGCTCCTCCGCCACGACCGAGGTTGTTAATTAGAACTAGGGTTGAATCCTGATTTTGCCGCATAGGTCGGCTGTTGTATTCGTTTTTGGGTTGTAACTGTTTTTAATTACAATGAAATTCCATGCATGGAAGTTAAACATTTTTAATAAAGTTGTTTACCTTGATTGAAATTTTTAGCACTGTTAACCGAGATTTTCGGCAACTCTATTAATATATAATATTTACTGATAACGATAATGAAAGTAGAAGATCAAGACAGGGTTTTTATGTGGTTGGGGCGTTAACTAGCCTTAGTCCACGAGTCTATGTTATTAGAGCTTGAAGAAGATTTTTACAATGGAGTTTTCTCTCTATATTTTGACAGAGTTCATTTCTTTTTCCTGAAAGGAGACCCCTTTTACAATGTTCTGTAGCTTATATTTATAAGCTGATGGGAATATCGGGTCTGGACCGGGTCCGACCTAGGCCCATTCGGAGAGATGGGTATAAGTGGCCTTTCTAGTGGAGGCCCAATACAAAAGGTACAACATACATCAATCCATAACCAGCAAAGGCCCAACAGGTTGACCTTAGAGCTATATCTCGCTCGACAAAACGGTGCTTTTGGCTTGGCCACTTCGAGTCACGAGGCAAACTCAGGAGACAAGACCAATCAGAGTACTTGGCTGCGTAGACCTATACATCGGCGTGCAATTCCGAGATGACATTTTCTGCAGGTGAAAAGTGGGGGACAACGCCCACGTGAAGCGAGGCGGCGTCAGGGTCCTGGACGCCTGGCCCCTCCAACCAGGGACGAGATGATCCGAGTCCATTTACCTTGGTCCCGCTTCGTTTACCATCGGCCCGGACCGCCTCAGTGGTCCGAGACAAGGACGCGTAGGCCGCGGGGGTTGGAGCGCTCTGCACGTCGCCCGGACTATCCTTGCTGAGGACGGACCCGGAGGGACATCTCAGACCCCTCCAATGGGCCCAGTCTTGAGTCCCTGGTCCATATCCTTCCCCTTGGGTACTCTCCATACCAAGAGACCTTGGGCCGGGCCTACGTGCTGAGCTGGCCCCCTGAAAGTGGGCCAGGACAAAGGCCCCGGGCCCATGCAAGAAATGGGGATAACATTTACCCCCCAAGCCTTCGCTCAGGTTCACCGGGAGGAGGGTTGCATCGTCCCCACAACATTCTCTAGGTTGCCTCCCCAGTCCTTGCCCGAGTTCGTGGGTCCGGGCAGAAGGCTGTGGCATGGGTTGGATGCTTAGCCCGGACCGTTTACCACAATCCAGGGACATTTACCTTCGGCCCGCTTTATGGCAAGGATACACGTGTCGGGGGGTGCTTGCTGCACGGGTCTTGAAGGGTTGCCTAGACCTCCAAGGGTCTCTAGGCCTAGACTAGGGTGTCAGTGCAAATCTCGAGGCGTCCCATCCGCACGGGGGGGGGGGGGGGGGCATCATTAATGTCCCTGGCACGAGGCGGACCGTAGGATGGGGAGACCTTTGGCATCCGCCACTCCTGGGCCGTCGGATCTGAGATGGCGAGGATCCTACCTGAAAGGACCCATAAATGCCCCTGCGCGACTCCTGACCGTCTGATGAAGAGACACCTGTCTGTTGGATCGTGGGCCAGAAACTGGGGCTAGTATAAATACCCCAAGAAAACCACATTTGGCATTTTTACCTCTTCGAACCAGCGTATGAACCGATAAGCACTTCTTGAGCCTTGCATGTCCGACATCGCCGACGACATACATCGCCACCGGCTAACTCTGCGCTGCCGCCTGTTCCGCAGAACCCCAGTTCCCGCTCTTCTACTAGAAGACATTTCTCGGGTCTGCCCTGCTGACGAACTACTACGTCGGCTGCACCATTTCAAGAACGAGGTTTTACCATCCTTACAATCGGACAGCCATCATCTTCTACGGTCGACACCACACAGTAAGTCTTTTTAACTCTCTTGACAACTTTGTGAACTTAGGTTCTTTTGATGCGTGCGTTTAGGCTCTGTGCTTTACAAATTGCTAGGAAGGCTGCCTGGTCCGGGTCGCTCTGTAACCGGATGCCTCCCGGACGAGGGGCGGGCCTTAGTAGTCTCTTCTCCCGATCAGGGTTCCGAGGCTTTTCGGGGTCCCGAACCTGATCCGACGGGACTCCAAGCAGTCCTTAGGAGATTCCCCGTACCTTGACCGACTTTCTTGGGTTTAGGTACTGACTGCTTGTTCTTTCTTTCTTTGTTCCCAGATCGTCAGTTATGGCAACGGGCGTTACGCTCCACTCTGAGGAAGAGGTCAATAGGGCCTCTGTTGTTGTTCCCAGATCCCGGACGCCCAAGGGCAACATGTGGGAGATGGACGTAACGGCCAACTCGTTCCGGAACTACCGGATGATGCTGCTCCTGGAGAAGCAACTGGGCATCGAATCAACTCCGGGCCTATTTCACAACCGCCTGGCCAAGCTCGAGGAGCGAGCGCATACGTCCGTGGAAAGATTCGGAGCCTAGAGTGCCGGTCATATCAGCGCGGGAGCCACGCTCCCGCTTCATGACTATTTCGTGCGGTTCCTGACGTACGTGGGGATCGTACTGCCTGCTTGCTGGGTGGAGGGTGTTTTGTGTCGCGAAGGAGATCACGGAGCCTACCCCTGCGGAAGTCTTGTACTTCTACAAGCTGGTGCCGCAGGTCAACGTCAAAAACAAGTCCCTGGATGACTTTTACAGGCTGCAGCCGCGGAGCAGCTATCCTGCTCCTACCGGCTCCTGGAGGCACCCCCCAGATGTCAGGCATTATTGGTTCATGATGTCCGGGTTCCTCGTGGAAAAGAACCCCACACTGTTGCTAGACTTCCAGCGCATGGGTAAGTATTCTTTCGGACCTCTCTCTTTTATTCATCTTTTCTACTCGTCTCTTATCATGTCTTCTGGGTGGCAGGGCCTTTCGCTCAAACCCCCCTTATTGAGTTCATCCTGGAAAGGAGGAGGTTTTATGCTAAGCTGACCGCAGAGGAACTGGACGTAGGGGACTACGTCAAGGACGACAACCTCTGGCTGGTGGGGATGCTCGCGGCCACCCAGACCATTGTTATCCCGAACCTTCGGGGCATCCCCTGTGAGAAGAACGTCGACGTCTGGGAGCAGTTGGCCCTCGACCACATTGCCACAGTGGTGAGAGCGGGGCGGGCCGACGCAGCCCAGCGTAAGAATAGCCAGCCCTCGGCGGAAGTGGACACCTCAGAGGAGCTGAAGGAGCTCTTCGAAAATGCCCTACCAAACGTCGGGACTCCCGGGGCTAGCGTATTGGGGCGAGGTAACTCCCCTTTAATCTTAACTTATGCTCCCCGAGTTGGGGACTTCGCTAGGGATAGGCTGGTACCTCCGGGCCCCGCGTTTGGGGCCGATGGGGAGATGTGGCCTTCAGTTCCCATCCCCATAGGCTCAGAGGTCCTAATGTTCCTACCCGAGTTCCTCCAGTACGGGGGTTTCTTGAACCCGGACGACATAGGGGATCAAGTCCATTCATTTCCTTTAAGGGAATTGAGTCTCACCCGGGGCCTAGATGAGGGTTCGTCCCGGGTCGTTTTTAACTGCTTTGTGTGTTTTTATCTGTTTGGTTTACTGTCCTAACTCCTTTTTCTGTACTTTTGCAGAGCACTCCGACATGTCAAACCCGGCCAGCGAAATGAGGAGACTCATCAAGGACCGAGCGACCAAGAAGGTGGCCAGGAAGTCAAACGAGGTGACGGGCACAGAGCCCCACCTCACTAGGGAAATGCCTGGGACCGAGCTCTGTCTGGGTGAAGCTCTGGCCGTGGTTCCCTTCCAGGCCGTGGAGCCCGCTGCAGACCTCGCTTCTGACCAGATCTGGAGGCGGGCGCGGCTGCCAGCCGGAGCTCCGGGAAGAAGGGCCCGAAAGTTGACGCTGGGGAAGGCAACCTTGGGAAGATGCCCCGGACAACGCGAGCCGGGACAATTGAAGAATCACACGGGGAGAGTCGGCTGACCGCGAAGGAAATCCCTGCGCCGCCAGTTCTTCCCCTTCGCCCAACTCTTCTAGAGGAGGGGGAGTCTGCCTTGCGAGACGACCAGTCCCGGCTGATCAACCGAACCTGGGAAAACGGCCGGTGCTAGAGGGACGATAGTTACAAGGCCCTGACGATCCATCGCCAGGTTGAGTTCTCGGATCGTCCTACCGAGTTCAGCGCTCCCCAGCCGATCGTCGACCGACTAGTCACCAAAGCGGGCTTCCTCCCTAAGCTCGGCCAGGACACAACCCCCCTAGCGGCTGATCTGCTGGATCAGGTTGGGAGCACTATGTCCAACCTCCAGCTGAAGAGGTACGCCACGATATCCAACCCGGACGTGCTGTTCATCTCCCAGGCTCTCCGCCACCAGGCCACCGTGGTAACTTGTACTTCTCTTATACTCCTTCCATCACTTGTTGATGATGGTTTTATTTTCTTTGCTCCAGGTTGATCTGTTGTCCCAGAGGAGTGCCGATCTGGTGGCCGAGCTTGCCATAAAGATGGAGACGGCCAAGCTGGAGCTGGAGGCGGCCGTGAATCAGAGGGAGGCCGTCAAGGAGACCCTTGGCCGGGAGACGGCCCACCTCCAGGAAGAAGTGGCCTGTGTGAAGGCGGAGCGCGAGGAGTTGTCCCGGAAGACAAAGGATGCCGATGAACAGGCGACGCTCTTGAAGAAGGCCACGGTGCAATCTGCCCTGGAGAAGGAGGAGATCCTGGCCTTGAAAGCCCGAGTCTGCGAATTGGGCGACTCTCTGCTTCAGGAGAAGGCGGCGCATGAAACGACCCATCAGGAAAAGGAGGAGGCTAAGGGCCTACTGGATGTCACCCTTGATGAGGCCATCTACATGGCCTGGTGCAAGGATAAGAATATGAACCTTCTTGTCTTTCCTGATCTTGAATCAAAGCGGGCCGAGTACGAGGCCATGGAGAGGGAGGATGCGGACCTCCGGGCGGATGCACTGTAGGCCCGAACCCCGGCCTTGTACTTTTGTTAGTGTTTTTGGCTTGTAATTAAATTTTAAAACACTGCTACTTTCTTTGGTTTTTACGAAAGCTTCCTTTCATTGTTTAGTAGAAATTTCGTTTAGTCGCCGCGACCAACTGAATGCAGGGGTTTAGTTCCGGTTCCAATGGCCGGGACTAGACCCAACAACTTAATTTTCCAAGTCTCTAGTCTTGGCACTTAGTCCAGGGCCCTCGGGGCTTGGTTTAACCCGGAGTTTTGTTCTCCTTTTACCAGTTTTAAGGCCCTGGCTTTGCCCTGGGGCAAAGCGGATGCTTTCGTATCCCGGAGGTCAATTTGTCCGGATTGGACGTCGTTCGTCCGGAGTGGGATCGGCCTTGGGCTCGGTCCTCTTTATGTTATACCCCCGGACATCGTTCGTCCAGGGTGGGATCGGCCTTGGGCTCGGTCCTCTTTATTTTATACCCCCTGACATCGTTCGTCCGGGGTGGGACCAGCCTTAGGCGTGGCCCCCCTTTTCTATACCCCCGGACATCGTTCGTCCAGGGTGGGATCGGTCCTCTTTATTATACCCCCGGACATCGTTCGTCTGGGGTGGGACCGGCCTTGGGCGTGGCCACCCTTTTTATACCCCCGGACATCGTTCGTCCGGGGCGGGACCGGTCTTGGGCTCGGTCCTCTTTATTATACCCCCGGATGTCGTTTTTCCGGGGCGGGAGCAGCCTTAGGCGTGGCCCCCATTTTTATACCCCCAGACATCGTTCGTCCAGGGCGGGACCGGCCTTGGGCTCTGTCCTCTTTATTATACCCCCGGACGTCGTTCGTCCGGGGCGGGACCAGCCTTAGGCGTGGCCCCCTTTTTTGTACCCCCAGACATCGTACGTCCGGGGAGGGACCGGCCTTGGGCTCGGTCCTCTTTATTATACCCCCGGACGTCGTTCGTCCGGGGCAGGACCAGCCTTAGGCGTGGCCCCCTTTTTTGTACCCCCGGACATCGTTCGTCCGGGGCAGGACCGGCCTTGGGCTCGGTCCTCTTTATTATACCCCCGGACGTCGTTCGTCCGCGGCGGGACCAGCCTTAGGGTTTGCGTCTCCCAGACCCTGGTCGAAGCCGGGACCAGCCTAAGCTTGCGCCCCGCCAGGTATTTTGTTTATACCTAGGATGATACCCCTCGCAAGTGAGCGGAGATGGGTCTAGGTTCACTTGAGAAAGATTAGCATGGTTGTGATAATAGCCCTTTATGACGCTTTGCACACGTCATTTTCATTGTCCGAAAGAAATTCACCCTGAGGCGTACATTGTATACCATGAAAATATTAAACTGGAAAAGTTCTAGGACTACTGATAGTATTTGCAGAGAAGCTCCGCGTTCCAGGCTCGCGGGACTTCTGAACCATCGAGCCGCTTCAAGCGGTACGTTCCGGGGCATACCTCGTGCCGGATCTCATATGGCCCCTCCCAATTAGGGCCCAGAACCCCTACTCCCAGATCTTGAGTGGCAGGGAAGACTCTTCGCAGGACTAGATCGCCGGTTTCAAACTTGCGGCTCTTGACTCTAGAGTTGAAATGCCGCGGGATCTTGCCCTGGTACATCTTCAACTGCACTTGCGACTCTTCCCGGATCTCTTCGATGAGATCCAGCGATTCCTGGAGTAAGGCGTGGTTCTGGGTGGGATCATATGTATCACGTCGATGGGACGGGACGGTCGTTTAAATTGGGATGACGGCTTCACATCCATAAACCATCGAGTAGGGGGTGTGCCCGGCTGACGTCCTCTCGGTCGTCCGGTAGGCCCACAGTACGCGGGGGAGTTCCTCGGGCCATTTGCTCTTACAGGCCTGGAGCTTTTTCTTCAGTGTCCCTTTTAGGATTTTGTTCACGGCTTCTGCCTGCCCGTTTGCCTGAGGTCTGGCAACTGCAGAGAAGCTCTTCACTATACCGTGTCTTTCGCAAAAATCTGTGAAGTGGACGCTGTTAAACTGCTTCCTGTTGTCGGACACGATCTTGTAGGGGAGGCCATACCGACACACTATGTTGTTGATGACGAAATCCAAGGCCTTTTTGGAAGTGATTGTGTTCATGGGCTCTGCCTCAACCCATTTCGTGTAATAGTCCACAACCACAATGGAATACTTAACCCCTCATTTCCTGGTCGGGAGGGATCCAACAAGATCGATCCCCCACACTGCGAAGGGCCAGGGACTATTCATCAAGGTTATTTCTGTTGGGGGGGGGGGGGGGGCGAGGGATCTTCGCGTACCTCTAGCACTGTTCACACTTGCGGATGTAGTCTATATAGTCTTTCTTCATGGTGGGCGAGAAGTATCTATGACGCCCCACATCACTATGACTGCTTTCAGGAATGACGACTGGCCCTACAAACCAAGACAAGTCTTTCCAGCGTGCTTTGTCCTCACTTGCACACTTCCTGGGAAAACTTCCCAGGAGGTCACCCATCCCTAGATTACTCCAGGCCAAGCACGCTTAACCATGGAGTTCTCAAGTGATGGGTTACCGAAAAGAAGATGCACCTTCCTGATATAGGTAGTACCCATCAATCCATTTAAGCCCTCTTCAACTATGTAGTCCCATACCTACACAGTCTTAGAATCATTACACTTGACCTTCCCCAGGCGGTGTGAGATTGCACAGCTTACCCTGTATTTCCCCTTACGGATCACGGGATTGTGACTGTACAATCACCCCCCCTTTACGGGCCCGACGTCCCCGTCGGCCACACTTCCGGCTCGGTCAAGGCTCTGATACCATTATGTGATGCCCCACGTCACTATGGCTGCTTTCTGGAATGACAACTGTCCCTACAAACCAAGACAAGTCTTTCCAGTGTGCTTTGTCCTCACTCGCACACTTACTGGGAAAACTTCCGAGGAGATCACCCATCCCTAGATTACTCCAGGCCAAGCACGCTTAACCATGGAGTTCTCAAGTGATGTTTTATGTGACGCCCCACATCACTATGACTTCTTTCTGGAATGACGACTGGCCCTACAAACCAAGACAAGTCTTTCCAGCATGATTTGTCCTCACTCGCACACTTCCTGGGAAAACTTCCTAGGAGGTCACCTATCCCTAGATTACTCCAGGCCAAGCACGCTTAACCATGGAGTTCTCAAGTGATGGGCTACCGAAAAGAAGATGCACCTTCCTGATATAGGTAGTACCCATCAATCCATTTAAGCCTTCTTCAACTATGTAGTCCCATACCTACACAGTCTTAGAATCATTACACTTGACCTTCCCCAGGCGGTGTGGGATTGCATAGCTTACCCGGTATTTCCCCTTACGGATCATAGGATTGTGACTGTCACAGTATCCCTGGCGCAGGATCTTTTTGGACAGACTGGGCCCGGCCGTGTGATCTCCGCAAAAACCCTCATGCACCTCATGCATGATGGCACTCAGCTCAATTCCGGACATGCACCTGAGGTAAGGCATAGACAGCCCCCGGCGGTAGAGTTTTCCGTCCATCATGACGTACCGGTGTGCCTGGTACAGGAGTTTCCTGGCTGCGGGCCAGTCGTTTGGAACATCCCCGGTGGACAGGTATCTGATCACCGGTCCCATCCAGGAAGCGGAGTGGTCGATGGTATGGACGGTGGGGGCCCTGATGCTCGAGACGGGAAGATGGTTGACAGGGACCAGTCCGGCCAGCTCGGCCTCTGTGACGGTCGCCAGCTTCGCTAGTGTATCCACGAAGACATTCTGCTCCCGGGGGATCTGGCAGATGGAATGCGCAGTGAACGTTTGGAGAATTTCCCTCGTTTGAGTCACGTACACTGCCATTCTCTCTCCCTTGGTCTGATACTCCCCTAAGATTTGTCTGACGACTAGCTGGGAATCCCTGTAAATTTCCAGATTCGCTGCCCCTACCTCCCGGGCCAGGTGCAACCCGACGAGGGCAGCTTCATGCTCTTCCTCGTTGTTCGATGCTTTGAACTAGAAACGGATGGCATTTTGTAGCTGGTGCCCCTGGATGATCCCGGCCCCAGCCCCATTCTTGTTCGAGGCTCCATCCACGAAGATTTTCCACACGGGCGCCGCGGGGGGTTCGGGAATATTCTCTTCCGGAGAAATCCCGGAACATTCGACGATGAAATTGGCTAGGGCCTGTCCCTTGATGGATAGCCGGGGCACATAAGATATATCGAACTGGCTCAGCTCCATTGCCCACTTCAGGAGTCTCCCCGACGACTCAGGTTTCTGCAACACCTGTCGCAGGGGATGGTTGGTTAAGACCTTTATGGCGTGAGCCTGGAAGTAAGGCCGAAGCTTCCGGGATGCCATCAATAGGCAAAAAGTCAGCTTTTCGATCAATGGGTATCGAGACTCGGCGTCTAGTAACCGATTGCTCACATAGTATACCGGGAGTTGTGTCCTTTCTTCCTCTCGTACCAACGCGGCGCTGATCGCGTGCTCGGTCACGGCCAGGTATAGATATAGTGGCTCTCCTTCTGCTGGTTTCGCCAAGATGGGGGCTTTGATCAGGTGTTCTTTCAGCTTCCGGAAGGCCTCTTCGCACTCGGGCGACCATTCGAAATGCTGGCTCCCTCGAAGGACGTTGAAGAAAGGGACGCACTTATCTGTGGCTTTAGAAACGAAACGGCTCAGGGCGGCCACTCGCCCCGTCAGGCTTTGCACGTCCTTATGCTTTTGGGGAGAGGCCATGTCGATCAGTGCCTTGATTTTATCTGGGTTGGCTTCATTCCCCGGAAGCTCACTATGAAGCCCAGGAACTTCTTAGGGTTCAGCTTCATCCTGTACTTCCGGATAACTGTGAAAGCCTCCGCCAAATCGTCCGAATGGTTCCGGGACGTCTTGGACTTGACCAGCATATCATCAATGTACACCTCCATGTTTCGCCCTAGCTGGGCCTGAAACATTCGATTGACGAGCCTTTGGTACGCTGCTCCGGCATTCTTGAGTCCGAAAGGCATGACTATGTAGCAATAGATGCCCTTGTCGGTTTGGAAACTGGTATGCTCCTGATCCGCCACGTGCATGGAGATCTGGTTGTAGCCGGAGTAAGCATCCATGAAACTCAGGATCTCGTAACCAGACGTAGCATCCACCATTTGGTCGATTTGGGGGAGCGGGAAACAGTCCTTCGAACACGCTTTGTTGAGGTCTGTGAAGTCAATGCATGTTCTCCAAGTCCCGTTAGGTTTCGGCACCAAGCCGAGATTGGCCAGCCACACAGGATATACATGCTCGCGTATGAAGTTGATGGAAGACAACTTCTCCACCTCCAGCTTGAGGGCCTCGGCCCTCTCCGTCCCCAAAGGTCTGCGCTTCTGGCGGACCGGGATCGCGTTTGGGTCGATACTTAACGCGTGGCAGATGATATTGCGATCGATCCCGGTCATGTCGGAGTGGGACCAGGCCAGAAGGTCCTGGTTTTCCTGGACTTGGGCGATGATGGCGGCCCGAATGTCTGCCGGTAGGCTCTTTCCTACTTGGATGATCCTGGCCGGGTCGGTTTCACTGATGCACACCTCTTCTATTTCGTCCATTGGCTCCAGGACGCGATCGTCCCCGATTCGCGGGTCTAGATCGTCCTCTTCCTGGACCACTTGCTCAGCAGGAAGGAGGAAGGCTGTTTCGACCGGCTCCTCCCGGACCATGTATATGGGCCGGGCGGAGACATGGTAACACTTTCGGGCGCTCTTTTGGTCTCCCTGGACAGTCCCTACCCCTCCGTTGTTGCATGGGAACTTCATGCAAAGATATTGTTGTAAGCGGTGGGGCAGTCCACCACAACAAAGGTGCAGAACTTGAACGAGTGCTGCAATTCATCCCCCAGCATCACCGGCAGCTGGATCTTTCCCATGGGGAGAAGCGCATCTCCGTTAAATCCGTAGATTTGGGTCGGGCAGGATGCCAGATCCGCTTCCATCAGGCCAATGGCAGTGAAGGCGGTTTTGAACAACAAGTTGACGGAGCTTCCGTCATCCACCAACACGCGGGACACCAATTTGTTGGCGATTTGGGCATCTATGACCAGCGGGTCCTGGTGCGAAAAATGGACGTTGCGGGCATCGTCCTCCATGAAGGTGATGGGGAGGTTCATCATTTTAGGGCGCTGAGCCGGAGCCTGGACAAGGGCGCAAACTTCCTGGTCGTGGTCCAGCTCGCTCAGATAGCGCTTTTGGTCATTCCTCGAGGGTCCTCCTAGGTGAGGTTCACCCGAAATGGTCGCCACATGTCCGTCCACTCGAGGGGGTGTTGCCCCGGATGGGTAGGGCATTCCGGGGCTGGGAACTTGCGCGGCGAGGGCCCCCTGAGGGGCCTGCGCTGGAGGTCCATGTGCATACCCTCCCTGGGGTAGGTAGGCACGAGTCGTCACCGGCGTCGTGGATTGCCCGGGGCTTGCTGACATGCCCGGGACTCCCACGGGTACTCTTACCCACTGGTGGAGGTGCCCCAGCTTGATGAGATTTTCAATCTCATCTTTGAGCTGCCGACACTCGTCGGTGGTGTGGCCCACGTCTTTGTGATAGGCGCACCGTTTGCTAGTATCTCTCGGATTCCTTCCCCCCTTAAACATGGGGCTAGGCTTCCAGTAGTGGACCGCCCTTTCTGTTGCCAGATAGATATTTTCCCGGGTGTCCACCAAGTTGGTGTATTCCGAATATTGGGGCTCGTAACCCCTCTTCCCCTTTTTGGCCAGCTCGGGCCGGTTCTGGCCTTTGCCTGATCGCTTCCCCCGGGAGGGATTCACGCTTGCCTCAGTCACTCCCGTTTGTGACTGTTGGACCCCGACGGGGGCCATGCTGTGTCCTGTCGGCGCGACGCCATAACCAAAGAAGTGTGTTGACTGGGCCGGGGCGTACCCCGAAGTGGCAGGGTCGTACACCGTAGGGGTGTAACTGACTCCGGGCGTGACGGCCGATCCCTGGGCAATGGGGGGCGTGGCGTAGGACTGCGCCGGGAACTGTCCCGCGCATCCCGGAATCGTCTGGGAGACGGGGAGAGGAGCTGGGGGCCACCCGAAGGCCTGGATCTGAGCTTCCTCCCAGTTGATGAATCCTTGGGCCCTCCTGATGAATTCTTCCAAGGTGGCGGCTTTGCTGCGCTACATGTCATCCCAAAGGGGGGACCCGGCTCGGATCCCGGACTGTAGTGCCACCAGGCGCTGTCCGTCGTCGACTTTCGTCTTGGAGGCTTCTTCAGTAAAGCGCTGGCTGTAGGCCCTCAATGTCTCCGCGGGAAGTTGCTTAATATTGGCGAGAGCGCTGATTTGCATGTCCATCCTCATGGCGGCCACGAATCGCTTTCGAAACACTGACTGCAGCCCGGACTAGGATTGGATGGACCCCGGTTTAAGCCTCTTCCACCACTCTTCGGCGGGACCGCCCAAAGTGATCGAGAAGCAGAGGCATTTTCCGTCGTCGCTGACATGAGCTACTGTCATGACTCGGTTGTATCGGGACAGATGGTCTCTGGGATCGGTGTTTCCAGTATAGGCAGTGAGGCTCGACATTTTGAACCCTTTGGGCAGTACGGCGTCCAGGATGTGCCTCGCGCACGGCTCTTTATCCTCCTCGTCAGAGTCAGTGTCCGCGCCTTCTTGCTTGCTGACTAGGCGATCAGTGACCCTTTTTAATGCGGCCATCTGCTCCATGAGCAGCTTGGCCGTGCTATCCTCCAGGGGGATTCTCTCGTTCTTCCTGTCGTTGATGTCGTTCCTGAGGTCGCCGTCTCGAGGGAGGATTTTTTCCTTGCGGGTCCGCTCTTTCCGAGCGTTAAGTCCGTCGCGTAAATCTATTCGGGAAGTGTTGTCCCCTGAACTAAGAGCGTGGCGATCCTCGCGGCGAGGCTGTTCTCGATGGTTCTTGTTGACCGAGGCACTTGGGTGCAAAGGCCTTTCCCGCCCGTTTAGCCCTGGGGCGTGCCAGGGCTGTCCATTCCATGGCCGCGTCCCCTGCGGATCGATTGGGTGGCCTCGTCATGGGATGAGGCGCACTTTCTCTTTCCTAGGTAACGGCCGCGAACGTGCCCCGGCTTTCTCGACGGGGTTGGTCTTCTCCCGGGTCTTCTGTCGCTCCTTGTCCGAGACTCCTGGAGCCGGTTCGGAAAAAGGCTCTAGGGGACGGACCGGGCTAGCACCTCTGGGGCCCCCGGCTTGCTCTTGGGGAGCGGGTTGCTGCATTTCTGGAAGTGGGCCAGCTGTGGGGTTGGCTGCCAGACCCTGCGCGGCCATGAGCGCCTGCAGGGCTCAGAGAGACTCTTGCATCCAGCGATGCGCCTCCGCCTGCTCAGCGATCCTGGCTTCCTGATCCAGGACTTGCTGCCTTAGTATAGTCACCTCCAAGTCCTGCTGATCGTCGCGGGGGGTCCTGGGATCCGCAGCTTCGTCGTGGTATTCCCCCTCATTTTCCTCCTCATAATACTCTTCCTCGTTCTCCACTTTGTACTCTGTCCCACCCTCGTAGTCTTGTGACTCATCTTGGTGAGATGTCTGAGGAGGCACGTCCGCGGGCAGGTCCTGAGGAATATGCTGAGAAGGCAGCGGGTCTTCGTTGCCTTGCTCTGGATTGGTGGGGTCGAAGGTGGTGTGTCGTGTGTTCACCATCATAGTAAAGGCCTGTCATTAGCACTAGCTTCCTTCAGCTCTCAATGAAGGCACCAAACTGTTAACCGAGATTTTCGGCAACTCTATTAATATGTAATATTTACTGATAACGATAATGAAAGCAGAAGATCAAGACGGGGTTTTTACGTGGTTGGGGCGTTAACTAACCTTAGTCCACGAGTCTATGTTATTAGAGCTTGAAGAAGCTTTTTACAATGGAGTTTTCTCTCTATAGTTAGACAGAGTTCCTTTCTTTTTCCTGAAAGGAGACCCCTTTTACAGTGTTCTGTAGCTTATATTTATAAGCTGATGGGAATATCGGGTCTGGACCGGGTCCGACCCAGGCCCATTCGGAGAGATGGGTATAAGTGGCCTTTCTAGTGGAGGCCCAATACAAAAGGCACAACATACATCAATCCAAAACCAGCAAAGGCCCAACAGGTTGACCTTAGAGCTATATCTCGCCCGACAAAATGGTGCTTTTCGCCTGGCCACTTAAAGTCACAAGGCAGACTCAGGAGACAAGACCAGTCAGAGTACTTGGCTGCGCAGACTTGACACATCGGCGTGCAATCCCGAGATGACCTTTTCTGCAAGTGAAAAGTGGGGGACAACGCCCAAGTGGAGCGAGGCGGCGTCAGGGTCCTGGATGCCTGGCCCTTCCAACCAGGGGCGAGATGATCCGGGTCCATTTACCTTTGTCCCGCTTTGTTTACCATCGGCCCGGACCGCGTCAGTGGTTCGGGACAAGGACGCGTAGCCCGCGGGGGTTGGAGCGCTCTGCACGTCGCCCGGACTATCCTTGCTGAGGACGGACCCGGAGGGACATCTCGGACCCCTCCAATGGGCCCAATATTGAGTCCCCGGTCCATATCCTTCCCCTTGGGCACTCTCCATACCAAGAGACCTTGGGTCGGGCCTGCGTGCTGAGCTAGCCCCCTGAAAGTGGGCCAGGACGAAGGCCCCGAGCCCATGCAGGAAATGGGGATAAGAAGTACCTAAACCTGTAGTTAGTTTAATTACACGATTTAAACCCAAATGACTTGTTTAGCGTATTAAGCACTATTTAAACTACACAGTGTAATGGTCCTTATTAGGAGGACGTTACACAGAAGGCCCAGGTGACTGCGTCGTCACATGGTTATGGGTGCTGAGCCTCGTAGTGACTTGCTTGTCAGTCACTCATTATGGTTAACGGAACCTTAAAGTGTTATATCACTCATCTGATTAGGATTGACTTGATAGTCATCCATTCAGGATGGCAGGATTCCTCATCATGAATCCCCCGTCATTATCTGGACTTATTTGCATGCTTGAATAGGGCTATAATTGCTAGGCCCAGATATGATTTTGTAACATGTTATTACTGTTCATGAGCATATTGAGTTTTCTTGCTGGGCTTCGGCTCACGGGTGTTATGTGGTGCAGGTAAATGCAAAAGAAAGCTGGAACATCCTTGATTTGGAGAGCTTAGGTGACAATGTGTACATATGCGGCTGCTCGACTGCCATGGCCGATGGTTGAAAGAGGAACTAGGGTTAAACCCTATTTTACCGCTTAAGTCGGCTGGTTGTAAATATTTTCTTGTAATTAACGTTTAATTTATATTTTTGGGATCCCAATGTCTACAGTAAACGTTTTAGTGAAACGTTATATCTTAACCAAAAATTTTAACCCTAAACCGCTAATCATACTTAGTTACACGATTATGGCCAAATGACTCGATTAACGAGTTTAACACTGTTCAAAATGCACACCGTAACGGTTCCTGGAGTTTAGAGCGTTACAACCTCCAACTTTGGGACTGACCTCCCGAGGACATATCCTTTGGGTGTTGCCTTATAAAAAAGAGACACGTGTCCTACTCGGGTGAAAACAAAGACAACATATTTTATATTATAAATATCTTTAATTAATTTACAACTGATTTTGTGAGACTTATATAATATTGATTGGATAATATAAAAAATGCATACAATAAGTTAGCCAACTTCTGGATTTTACACATATGTATATTATTTGCATACTTGTACCCGTGCAAGTGGAATTCTTTGATGCCCCAAATGTTGCTAGTCTTTTTCTTGTTCTCCAAAGCAGGTGGTGGTATGCTTGTCCTTCCTCACAGTGAAGAGGTTCGATACTCTTTGTTATTTCGAAGATGTGGTACCTCTGTTGGTTGTTGGGTTGAGGATCTATGTAATGGAGAATTTGACATATTGTATTAAAGTTTTATATATCATTGATGTATTCATGTAACATGTAATGATTTGAATATATATATATATATATATATATATATATCTCACAGTTAGAGTAGAGTATTTTAGTATTGAATTCAAATCACTCTAAATCATTTCTCAAATAAGGGATAATTCTATCTTCACTATATACTCATTATTAATACGGTAAAAAACGTACAGTAGAAGTAGGCTTGAGTTTATAGTCGAATAACTATAAATTTTTGTCTCAATAATCACAAAACTTATTTCTATTTGCATTTATTATATTTTGCACGATGAGCCAAAACCTCGACAAAATCCTACAAGGACTAAAATCAATGAGTGCACAAGGAATGAATGTAACACTAAGGAGAACCAAAAAGTTGTACTTCCACCTGCAAGTCGTAAGCCACTACTACAAGAATTTCATGTATTAGCGGCGGGTGACTCCACCGCTAATAATGGGGACATTCGTTGCAAATGGTTATTAGCGACGGGATTCCGCCGCTAATACCCGCGCCCAATTGTTTGTCGCTAATAATCATTATTAGCGGCGGACTGACACACCCACCGCTAATAATATAATATTATATCAAATTTTTATTATTTAATTAATTAAATTAATAAAAAATAATTAAAAATAAATTATTATTTATTCATAATTTAATAAAATTTTATTAAACATAATTATCAATTTTTATATTCATGTAATTTATATTAAACAATGTTATTCAATAAACAAATTAAATTAAATTATTTAATTGGATAATATTATATCAAACTTTTATTATTTAATTAATTAAATTATTAAAAATTAATCAAAAAATAAATTATTATTTGTATAATTATTTATTCTTAATTTTTTATATTTTTATTAAATATAATTATCAATTTCAATATTCATGTAATTTATAACAATTTAATATTAGATAATGTTATTCAATAAACAAATTAAATTATATAATTTAATTAGATAATATTATATCAAACTTTTGTTATTTAATTAATTTAATTAATTAAAAATAAATTATTATTTATTCATAATTTTTTATAATTTTATTAAATATAATTATCAATTTTTATATTCATGTAATTTATATTAAACAATTTTATTCAATAAATAAAATAAATTAAATTATTTAATTAGATAATATTATATTAAACTTTTATTATTTAATTAATTAAATTATTAAAAATTAATCAAAAAATAAATTATTCATATAATTATTTATTCTTAATTTTTTATACTTTTATGAAATATAATTATCAATTTCTATATTTATGTAATTTACAACTATTTAATTATTTTTTATTATTTAATTAATTAAATTAATAAAAAATAATTAAAAATAAATTATTATTTATTCAAAAAAATTTAATTTGTAATAATAATAATAATTTTACAAATTAATTATTATTTGACTTTAAGGCTAATTTTTTTTTAAATAATTAGATAAATTTTATTAATCTTTATCATTTATTATTTTATTAATAAATTAAACTTATCATTTCTGTGCCAATATCCCTGTAATTGATGGTTGTAGTCAACAACCATCAATCACAAGCATACTGGGACAGAGAAAATAAATTAACTTCTAATTAACTACTAATTAATTTTTTAATAATTTTCAATTAATTATAGTAATACTAATTAACTAAATTATATAATATTCATTACAATTCTCATTATGTTGACATAACATATAACAAAAAAAAACTATTTTACTTAATTAAATTTCACAAAAAACATAAAGCAACATACTAATATTTTTTTTAATTATAAACTAATAAATAAAAAACCACTAATTCAATTGATTCAAAAAAAACTTAATCCAACCATAAAATCTACAACTTTCTCACCATACTATAAAATCTACCAAAGTTTTCTCATATCTGAATATTGAGACAGGGTTTAGGGCTAGGAAATCTAGAGTAGCTCTACACTTTAGCAGTAAACTACCAAAAACAATATCTGCATATTGAATTATGGAAAAAAATAAATTAAAATAAATCCAGTAAAATATAGTATAACTGAGCATAAATAAACACTTCTTGATCCATAAAAAAATTGGTCGATTCATTCCACTAAAAGCAGAGAGAGAACAAAATCATACAACCATATATACAAGTACACAATTATATACAAACTTTATAAGCTGTTCTTCAAGATCGCAAAATTTCACAGCTCAATTCCACCAAGTTATATATTGTTCAAATATACAATGCAAACAGTCCACAAAAATATCATCTCACCACTCGAGTATCTATCTCATCAATAAAAAAAAAATCCCAAAATAACAAAAGAAAAATGGAAATCAAACCCTAAAAATGAACAAAACTAACAAAATCGAATCAGCCCAATTCAAACACATAGCTATATCGTCACAAAAGTTCGTAAAGAAAATCAATACAGTTGAAAATTTTGATAAGTAAACAGATACCAAAAGAAAATGATTGGAGAATAGCCCAGTCAGAGATTGAATCTCTCCACGAACACTAAAGCAGTTTCCAAAATGATAAGCTAAAATAAACATAAACTAAACCAGAGAAAAATTAGAGTACTTCTCAATGAAGAATTAAAAAAACTTACTAAGAGAGAAAGAGGAGAAGATTCAAGATTAGAGAGAAAGAAGTTGAGCTCGAATCGAAGTACTGTTAAGAAAAGAAAAACCCAAAATCAATATGCAATTAGTAGAATGATATATATATATAAATATATATGAATATATATAGCAGCCGAAGAGAAGAGACTCTAAAGCAAATGGCGGAGTCTAACCTAGAATTGAAAGGCCTCAAATGAGGTGAACTCAGTACATGAAGATTCAAGGAGAAAGCCCTGAGACAATGGCACCAGAAATCTTGAGTAGAAAATTTTGGTGTGAGTAGGGGATATCGTGAGTGAAAGAACACAAAATGGGTTGTGTAAACACTGATCAGTGAAGAAAATGGAGAAAATGGAGAAGGGTTTTGACAGAGAGAAGGGAAGAGAAGAAGGAAATTGGGCTGTGAAATTTTAAACCGTAAATGTATTAGCGGCGGGGTCCCGCCGCTAATAATAGTATTAGCGGCGGATACTCCGCCGCCAATAAATGAGATTCTCCGCTGCTAATAAATAATCTGCCTCTAATAAATGTGATTATCCGCCGCTAATAAAATTTAAAAAAATAACCCTCTATTTCCCAGGCATTTTATCTGTTGTATTAGCGGCGGACTACCCGTCGCTAATAATGGGCAGTCCGCCGCTAATACATATTATTATATATTTTTTAAATAATCACACATATTTAGCAGCGGACCCCCTAGTCCGTCACTAATAGCTTGTATAATAGCGGCGAACAGAACCCGCCACTAATAACTACGCCGCAAATGACATTAATTGTTGTAGTGCACAAGCTTGAACCATATCGTCGTATAGACAACACTCAATGACTCGATAGGATGAGCACATTACAAAAAATTTTACTTTTAATCACAATAAAATTTGTAACTAAAAGTAAAAAAAATTGTAACTAGAAAAACATTATCAAGCCTAAGTCAACACGAAAAAGTTCATAGCTAAAAGTGTTAGTTACAAAAAACACAATTTCTTGAGACTAAAAAATAAATATGTTTTTAGTCACAACAAATTTTATTATTATATATAATAGACATGTAACTAAAATCACATTAGTGACAATTAATGACTAAATATTACTTTTTAGTAACAAACACTTTTTTGTTGCGATTAAAAATGACTATATGATACAAAAAATTTATGTAGTCACTATAAAGATGACTATTTCTTTTTTTTTTTTTTTGCAATGTTGTCACAATAACATACACATGATAATTGTCTCATTGTTTCCTGAAAGAAAAGCTACTCACAATTCTAATCATGGTCCATTTGTTTTATGAGAAGGATTAAGGAATATTATTTTATTGATCAAGTGCAACACTTGTTGGTAATGCCCTAATTGCTACTCAAGAGGCTGACCTACGTGACCACTTTGACGAAGTATAATGTAGCGCCCTAAACTAGATGTTAATGTTGATCAAGGACTTACAATCCTACGATATCTGAGGCATTCTTTAAACAGGCTCAATCTCTCCTTTTCAAAGAGGATATACCACTCGCATTTTCACTGTAGGAGAGACTCGACAATCTATTGTCATGATAGACTTCTTTGAAGTAGACTGTTAGTTTTCCTTCAATGCAGTACTTGGCCGTTGATTTGTGAGCAATCACATACGTATACATATACCACCCAATGATTGTTGGGATATGTGCTTAAAGTGTAATATTTTATTTATTTTATTCACCTAAATAAAGTGGAAGCATTATTTAACTATGATTTTGTGTGTGGTCTATCTCTGTTTAAAACAGAACATCTTATTCGAGTTGTTTAGTGTAGTGACACATAAGAAGGTTTCATATACAATATAGATGTGTACGATGGGGACACAATGAATGTATAAACTTATGATAATTTCCATTAAAATATACAAGTTTAGAAATTATCACTTGATAATCGTTTAAAGACTCGACCAAAATCAAGAAGTAAGTAATAAACTCCTAATTGTAGTTCTCTATGACTTTCGAATTATAAGGTAACACTATAAAATAACATAGACCAAATCCTTATATCTTGGAGTCATAAGAATGAAGGTGACTGATTACGTATGGAATCTGTGGGAATAGATTAGTTATTCATATCTGTTTTGATACTGGGCTTGAACGTAGAGTATATCATTTTCTGTTAAGAACAAAAAATTTATTTGCAATTAAATTACAGAATTGTTTTCGGTATAGACCTTGTTTTTTATAATGTTAGAGTATCAACGACATTGATTGATAAAAATATAATTAAAAAGGTTAAAGTACATTAGTATTAGCATTAATCATGAAGAACTAGTGGATGGTCATAATTCGAGGAATGGCTAAATAAATGGATGACTCTTTGAGTAACATTTTCTAATAAAATAAGACTGTAGTTTTGAGAGTGTAACTATGAATTTATAAGAGAATAATTGATAGTTAATAAATTAATTTATTGAGCTAAAAGTTAGTGAACTTGATACACATATAAAGTATTTGGTATTAAAACCGATTTAAATGAAATAATAAATTTGCTTTTACATTATTATTTATAAAAAAATTGTGCTAATATTTTAAAAAAATAATAATTTTGTTGAAAATAAATTAATTATACTAATTATTTATAATGTATAAATAAAAGATAAAATTGAAATTGAGTTAATTGTATAAGTTAATTGTATGAGTTAATTGAAAAGAGAGAGTGAGGACAAGCTCTGTCCTCTACTCACTATGAAACCTTATGAATCAAAGCAAAATGACATTTTTCAATTTTCTCTCTTGCTCTTCCTATATAGTCACACTTCCAAGATATAAAGTATATACATGTTGAGACACTATAGTGTATATAAAATCTTATCAATAGCGAAAGAGACCACGCTACTTCTACTTTGTTTTGTGCAAGCCTTAGTTTGGAAGACAAGTGGTGAGGAGGCTTTCTCTGACAAACTCTGCTTATTGAAAGCTTGGTAAATTTCGCTCTATTATTGGATGTATTCTACACTAGTTTTCAGTTTATTTTTGAGATCCATGTGCAGGAGATTATCCCATCCTAATTATAGTTTCTAGTGTGTGATTTATTTCGTACAAAATTAAATAGTTATTTTTTGCATGGTATTTTGCGTTTTGTGCTTCCGTTGCACTCACACAGATTAGATCAAAAACCAACAAAAAGATTCAGTGTGATCAACTTGCTTGACATGACATCTTATGGGAAGTGCCCATAGATGGAACCAATTTAGAAGGTTGGTTTAAAGTGAAAAAAATTAAGGGAAAATTACATGTTACATGGTGATTTAAAAAAAAAAAATCGTTTTATACTGTAAATTAAAAAAATTTACAAATTTATTGTGCTCCAACCAACTAGTGTATACATATGTTTTTTTTACCGTACCGTATCCTATTAATATATAATTTTAAACTAACATATTTTTTTGTCAAATATTATATGTCAAATCACTTTAATATTTTTATCAAATCAATACAATTTTGATCTTATATTTTAAACTATTTTAATTGTATTAATTCCTATAATACAAATATTACAATTTTCATATTATATATTTTAAAAAAATTCTCAATACTTTCATTTTTTTTTTGTCTTTTTCTCTTAAGTCATTAGTTCATAGATACTTTTGGTATGATAATAATAATAATTACAAATAAGTTTATTTTACTTATAAATATTTATCTTACATAAAATATTATATATTTAATTAATATAATCTATTTCTTTATTAGTTGTTACAATTTAAAATATATATATTACTTGTTTAATGCAATTTAATATTTTTGTATATACTAATTATAAAACATTTTTTAGTTACAAACTTAGTTTTATATATTTTTGTTACAAATATGTTAACTAAATTTACAACTTACTTTTTCAAAATATTAGTCACGAATATAATTTTTTTAGTTATAAAATTAGTTATGTAAACTATTGTTACAAAAATAAAAAAAAATTAGCAAAGAATTATTCTATAAATGTTGTCTACAAAAATGTAAAACTTGTTTACAAATCTGTAAAACTTGGTTATATATTTGTAAATGTTGTTTACAAAAATGTTTTTATGTAACTGGTTTACGCATTTGTAAAAGCATGTTACAAGTTTGTAACATGTAAATTCACAGTTGTCGTTGTCTGTAAAAGCTTGTTACATGTTTGTAACATGTAAGTTCTTATTTAGCATTTCTCTATCATGTTGTTTATGGTTGCTCAAGATCCAAATCAGTCCAATTACCCCGAACTAATCCAATAATAAAAAATTGGATATTCAATTACAATTGGATTTGATTGGATTTGTAAACTTAGCTTTTCTCTATCATGATGTTTAATGGACTTAATGTTGTAAACTTAATATTTAAAGGACTATAATGTGACAATTGTAAAGACTTAAATTGGTATTATTACTCCATAGTGTCTAGTTTTTTTATATGTTTTTTGTTTTGCTTGTTAATTTGTTTAATATCAAAATTTAGGTTCAAAGATAAAAAAATAAAAATAAATCGACCCAATCCAATTACAACAATTGGATTGGATTGGATTTGTAGGCCAAAACGGATTGAATTGGATTGGATGATGATTTCCAACATCCAACATTTAATTGGATTGGATTGGTTAGTGGTAAAAATGTTGGATCGGATCGGATCGGATGAGCATCCCTAATGTTGTTTGTAAAAAATTGTTACAAGTTTATTGCTATATTTTAAAATAATTTTATGATTATAACATTTCAACAATATGATTTTCTCAAGTGTAAACTTTGATTGCAATTTTGCAAGTTTACAAATAAGTAATTCAAAACTTATTTGAAGATGTTAATATATATATATTGTCCAGGATAATATTTGTAATGGTTTGATACAAATTTGGAGTGTGACATTTAACATGCAATGGGATGGGTACTATGGATAACTGGGTAAATGTTGGTAATAGTGGGTTGTGGGTTATATAATAGGCATAGGTTACTGTAATATTGTAATTAGTTTAAAATATCGTATTTTTAGAATTTTTGTCCAAATTTGCCGTATATGTGTTAATTGCCCAAAAATTAAAGACGAAGACAATGAAAAAGGGAAGTATGAGGAGAGTAGAAGTTAACACATTGATTAGTGAAAGAAAAATGTGGGAGGGACTTATTACCAACCACTAATCAATAGTTCCCATCATTCGGAAATTGTAATTGCCAAAGACTTATTTACCCTTGTTGTTTTTTTATTGAGAAAGAGATAGTTGGAAAAACATGGGTAGCGTGGTGTAAATCCCCTATAAAAGAAACCCATTCTTTAAGGAAAATTTGAGTTTTTATGCTTAATGGTGGGTTGTAATTCAAAAAAATACTAGGCATTTTTATCATTTCAAAATAATGCAAATTCTTTTTAGCATACCCAAAATACCCCTAACACAACTCCCCCCAAGCCTCTTCTCTTCCCTCTTCTCTATCCTCCTTTCTCTCTCTTGGCTCACTCTTTCTCTCTCACTCACCTCACCTTACAGCACCACTAAGAGCCCTGCACTACCAAAAGTCAAGCAACCCCCTACGAGGAAGTAATTTGTAGATATCAAATATTGCACTACCAAAGTAAGGGTAGAGGAATCTTGGAGAAAAACCTTATGGGTAAGCAATTTTTTCTTAAATACTTGGATTAGTGATGTTTCCTTTAAACTTTTTGGGCATTTCAAATAGATCTGAGCAATATTTGCACATATTTTTTGCTTTTTTTTTTGTCGATCTGCGTTTTCTGGAATTTTTCTGGGTTTGAGTTGTGCTCGATGGTTGTCCGATGCGGGCTCGATGGCACATCATTTTATGGTTGCATGTTGTGCTCTATGGATACTCGATACCTGCTTGATGGGTGTTCGATGGTAATGTGCATTATCACTATTTCAGGCATGCTCGATGCAAGCTCGATGGCACATCATCTTTTACGGTTGCATGCTTGCTCGATAGTTACTCGATACCTGCTCAAAGCAAGCTCGATGGCAATGTGCATTCTCACGATTTCATGCATGCTTGATGGTTACTCGATACCTGCTCGATGCAAGCTCAATGGTAATGTTCATTCTCACTATTTCATGCATGCTCGATGGTTGTTCAATTCCTTCTCGATGAAGGCTCGATGGTCATGTGCATTATCACGATTCATAGATTCTTGATTGTTTCTCGATGCTCGATATAAGCTCTATGGCAATGTGATTTTACACGTTTTCATACATGCTCGATGGTTACTCGATGCCTGTTCGATATAAGTTTGATGGCAGTGTGATTTGTCATGTTTTCATGCATGCTCGATGTCTACTCGATGCAGGCTCAATGGTGTGGATTTTCATTCTGTTTTTTGGTGTGCTCGATGGGTATTGTTTCTTGCTCGATGGTCGTTGAGGCATACTCGATGGCATCCTTGACGCATGCTTGTTGATTTTTTTTTCTAGTTTTTCAGCTAATTGTATTTGTGTTATTTTTTTATTTCAGGTTCCACTGTTTACGTATTTGTTTCTTACAATGGTGTTTGGGAAACAAATGGTAGGAAATGGTATTTAAAGGATGCTTGTTTAAGGCCACAAATGTGACTATCACTAAGCGGTAGTTGTAGTAAAATCAGGCGGTCGATCCACAAGGAGGTAACCTAAAACCAAAAGATTAGTAGAAAATAACACAAAAAGTTAGTAACATGAAATAAATAAAAATGGAAATGAAAAGAGATTTGAGATTTGAGATTTTGGTGTTGTCTTTTTTGATCAAATGATAAAATGAGATAAGTGAAATAAAAGTAAGTTGTAATCAAGAGATTGAGAAATATAAAGGTTTTAAGAATCATCCATATGCTTGTTTGGTTACTTAGTTACTTGATTTACAAAAATACACAAATAAATAGTTCACATCCCAACATTTACTTGAAAAATCTAACATTAAAGTCCATATTATTTTCTAACAAAAGTTCATTTGAGTTATTAAGTTCTTTACTTTAGGAGCACAATGTTAATCTTATGAAAAATCTAAAAATGACAAAATACCCAAGGGCAATAATGCAATAGAAGATTGGACATAAAATTATGTATCAATATTACTTTAACTAATTAGAAGCACATAGAAAGAGCATGACTAATTCTGTATACTATTAGTGCAAGTAAATAAAGATAACAAAATAGAGATGAGGATGAAAGAACATAAATTAATCAAATACATTATATTAATAACATAGTAAATCAAAGTAGCAAAATAACATCACTAGCATATGGAATCATCCCTAACATTCCTAGGAAGCTTAGGCCATTATGCTCATGATTCTCACAAAATTCTAAGAAGAAAATATGAAAAGAAAGTGAGTAGAAATTTTGTTATAGTTTCTTTACTCTAAAAATTACATACCAAATGTGAAAGAAGAGTATCTATTTATAGAAGGAGAAAATGATTAAAAATATATTAAATTACAAATGGGGTCTACAAAATAAATTTGAAATATTAATAATAAAATATAATTTTGAAAAATAAAATCTTATTATTAATATTAACCTAGCTATTTTAGTGAATGATCATTTTTCCTTTTTTCTAAAACACCACAAAATATGAGCTTAAGAGCTCAAAATGGAAAGGTGCAAGACCCAAAACCCAAAAAAATTGGGTTGAAATGTGGCTGAAAGTGTTGACCAAGTGCAACCAATAGAGGCGCGCCACATGTCCAAGTGGTGGTAAGCTTGGGCTTGGGCTTGTTTTGGCTCATTTTGGGCCTAATTTCATTCAAAAATGCCACTCTTTAAACTGTTTTTTTTTCTTTTTAGTTTTGATTCTTTCTTTCTTCTTTCTTTTTCTTGCAACTTTAATTCCTACAAAATAACAATAAATTAAATCATAATCAAATATTTTCATTTATAAAATAAATCATACTAATTCCATGAAAATATTAATTAAAACTTAATTTATTTTTACTATTAAAATCAATAAATGTGTATTTTTCACCACTAATCAATGTTGAAGGTGAAGTGATACCAATAGAGAATGATGTCACTTACTTGCAACTACTTGACATACTGCATGAGACATTTCAGTTGGATAGAGAGGTGTATGAATTGAAACTCGAGGTGGTGTATGTATGCGGCGACCAACCATTTGCACTGGTTCAATTGCGGAACAATCGTCAAGTTCGTGTATTCTTAGGAATAAGCTTGAAAAAATGGATAGTCTTATGTGTGACTCCAGTTAAGAAGAATGTCATATCAAATCATTCTCCTAGTGTGAACAAAAAAGACACGACCAGTGTCGATCCATCTCCTGCAGGTATCAGTTACAAGCATCTTAGCGAGGTGGGTACTTTTGTTCCAGTTACTGATCCGATGGGTACTATTCAACTTGATATACCACAAGGAGGTCCCACAGGTGTGCTTGAGGCGTATGAGTATGATTCCTATGTGAATGATGATCCAGTTGGTAATTGCTTTGAAGATAATGATGATGGTTCCGAGGATGACTCGTATTATAGTGCAAATGTTTCAAATGAGGAGTTAGACATTTCCTAGGCCCAACAAGTAGAAGAAGAGTTAGGACTGCCTCTTGAACAAGCACACCCCCCAACTCAAGGACGCCGAACACCTACTAGCAGCAGTAATCAACTTGCTAGGACAGTAGATAACACTAGGTGGAGGGAGACAATTGTATCAAGAGAAGATCACACCAGATGGAGTGCCCCAATGTTTACAAAAGAAGATATTGAGGCATCTGCTAAAACTCATTCCTCATCATCTGGTGCACCAATGGAAGAAATATATCTTGGGAAGACTTTTGAGGACAAGATTGATTTAAAAGCCAAAGTTGCTCTATTTACAATGAAGAATAACTTTGAGTATATGATGAAAAAGTCTGGTACTGACGTGTGGTATATCACATGCAAAAATCCTGACTGTTGTTGGAGACTGAGAGGGAAAAAACTACCAATGTCCCCCATGTTTGAGATCACGGTGTACAAGAGCGTACACACATGCTCACTAGAAATGTAACAAAAAGGTCATCGTCAAGTTGCACCATGGGTCGTTGGACACCTCATAAAGAACAAATACGCAGTTGATGGGACCAGTTACATGACAAACAACATAAATGAGGATAAGAAGAAAATTTTCGGTATTGATATGAGTTATGAAAAGACATGGAGATGTAGAGAGAAGGCACTTACATATGTTATGGGGACATATGAAGATTCATATTGTAAGTTTCCATCCTACTTGCACATGTTGCAGTAAAAGAATCCAGGTACAATGACTAATTTTATTACTGAAGATGGTCGTTTCCTATATTGCTTCTTTTCCCTTGGAGTTTGTAGGAGGGGATTCATATTTTATCATCCTGTGATATGTGTGGATGGTACGTCTTGAAGAACAATTACAATGGCCATATGCTATGTGTCGTTGCTTTGGATGCGAATAGTCATTTATATCCAAATGCATTCGGGTTGGTGGATAGTGAGAACCACAACTCGTGGAAATATTTCATGACGAAGTTGAAGGAAGTCATTGGGAACGTTGATGGCCTGGCTTTCGTGTCAGATAGGCACGCTAGCATTATTCATGCTCTAGAGGATGTCTTTCCTGATGCCTACCACGGCGCATGCTACCATCACATTAGTATGAATGTGAAAGCTAAGTTCAAGACTAATCACTGTCACAATGAGATGTGGGCAGCAACGTATGCATGGAAGAAGACCGAATTTCTAAAGCATTTTTAAAATATTAAGCGAATGGATCCTCCCATAGCTGCCTATCTGGAGGGAATTGGTTTCGATAAGTGGTCTCGTCCTTTCTTTCCTGGAAAACGATACAATATAATGACAAGCAACTACGCTGAAAGCTTCAACAACAAGACCAAGGATGCAAGAACCTTTCTGGTTACAATTTTTTTGGAATTCATTCGGTTCACACTACAGTCTTGGTTTTCTGAACGACGTAGTGTGACTGAGAAGACTACCACCAAATTATCCACCCTGATGGAGGCAAATGTATCGAACAATGCTGACAAAGGAAGGTTCGTGAATATCTATGCCCTTGGCCAACTCGAGTTTCATGTAACTGGTGCAGACAGTGATGTTGAGGTGAATTTGATGACGAAATCATGCTCGTGTGGGGTATTCCAGCTCATAGGCACACCTTGTCCCCATGCAGCTGCAGCAACTATAGAGCGTGGGGTGAACCTTTACTCTTTGTGTTCACCGTTTTACACTATCAAGTCATGGGGGAATTCATACAAAGAAACCATTTACCCAACTGGGAATGAGGATGATTGGATACTTCCAGATGACATTGAGAATATGGTAGTTGGTGTACCCGTAGAGAAACAACAAGTTGATCGTCCAAAGAAGCCAAGGCTAGGAAGACCAAGGGCAAACTATTGGCCATCTGGTGGGGAAAAATATGTGAAAATGAATAAGTGTAGTAGATGTGGTGGTCGTGGCCACAACAAGCCTTCATGCAAAGCTCGGCTTTGAGTATAATTTTTGTTGTATTTTATTTAAACTTGATTGTTCAGGTTATTTTTTTTTATTTTTTAGTGCTAATTGTCGCTAATGATTTGCATGCTCGATACACAATGTTTTATTAATAACTTAAATTTTAAGCAAAAAAATATAACAAGAAGAGAATGTTCAATGCCTAACATTCTGATACCATAAGTCAACCGTCCATTTGTTTCTGAATAACTCCATGTTTTCATCGCATATCGTGTGAAGTGGTAGCCTACCCAATAAGTGCTCGATGTGCTTGATGGCATACACACCACAACCTCCACTGTGAACGAAAAATAAACTGTATTAGTAACAAAATCAACATAGAATTTAATTTAAAAAACTTGAATAAAACTATAATTTTGATTACCTGACTTTGGTTTGGGGTACTGAATCAACTGGCATGCGGTTCACCTTGAACTCTTTGCATTTTTTAGCTCTAGGTGGAATTGTCAACCGAGGGTCGTCCTTGAAAAGATGTGACTGCAATAACAATGATGAGAACAAAGTAGACCATGACTTCATAAAGGATTGCAATTGTTTATCACTTATCAATGTCACGTTTGAATCATAAACATTCAGAGTCCAAGTAGAAATGGATGCTTCAACTGCAAACCAATGTGCTTGAAGGTAGTTCTGGCACCAATATACAGTCTCTACTTCCTTCCACGATGCCATAAATTGATTGTCAATTCTTCTAATTATTGACATCACATCTGAATCCCACAGAAACCTTTTCTTATCCTCTTCCTTGGCATTCTGATATGCATCATAACGGACCGGTACCACTTGTGAGAACATAATATTCATCACAACATCTTCTCGATACGCCATGGGATAGAACTGGCGACGCCTATATAGCATATGCTTGGCCGCATCAATATGCTGCAAAAATAATGGGAAATCAATTGTAAAAACATATTCCTCTACCCATCGAACCAACATCGAACCCCTATCGAACCCAATTTGAAGCTACTAGGACCAAACCACCTGCCTCTACCCATCAAACTAACTTCGAACCCCTATCAAACCCAATTTGAAGTTACTAGGACCAAACCACCTGCATCTACCCATCGAACCAACATTGAACCCCTATCGAACCCAATTTAAAGCTACTAGGACCAAACCACCTGCCTCTACCCACTGAACCAATATCGAACCCCTATCGAACCCAATTTGAAGCTACTAGGACCAAACCACCTGCCTCTACCCATCGAACCAACATCGAACCCCTATCAAACCCAATTTGAAGCTACTAGGACCAAAACATCTGCCTCTACCCATTGAACCAACATCGAACCCCTATCGAACCTACATCGAACCCAAATTATAGTTTCAAGGACCAAACCACCTGCCTCTACCCTTCAAACCAACATCGAACCCTTATCGAACCCAATTTGAAGCTACTAAGACCAAACCACCTGCCTCTACCCACCAAACCAACATTGAACTCCTATCAAACCTAATTTGAAGCTAGTAGGACCAAATCACCTGCCTCTACTCATCAAACCAACATCAAACCCCTACTGAACCTACATCGAACCCAAATTATAGTTTCAAGGACCAAACCACCTGCCTCTACCCATCGAACCAACATCGAACCCCTATCGAACCTACATCGAACCCAAATTATAGTTTCAAGGACCAAACCACCTGCCTCTACCCATCAAACCCTATCGAACCCAATGTTTGGAAATACATACCAGATAAAAGATATTAAAAAAATTACTTACCCCATCATCGATCCAAAATTATGGTGTCTTCAGCGATAGAAACCAACTCGGACCATGCACACAAGTTTGAACATCCCTCTTCGTCTTGTTCGGAATATCTCCAAGCAACCACTTGCTGACTGTCCTGTACTGTGTAGCAAGTGGCTTCTTCAGAGGGTCGAGGACTAATGGCACGTCATCAATCTCATCCACACGAGCTTTATTCACAGTTGGGTTGGTGTAGTCTTCAAATTTCTTAGGTTTGCGTCTTTTCCTCTTGGCCAATTCAAACTCTATACCAGCAACATCCCCATATTCTATAATAGCAATACCTAGGGTCTCAGGATTTGCTGTGAGTACTATCAGGGGAGGAGTGCCTATGTCATGTACGAAAAAATCATCTGAGAGGTCAAGTGAGTTGAAATCAGAATCATTCTCTGTCGTGTCTCTGTGAATATCTTGTGTAAAGGTTAAGATCTTATTGATAACATCCATGATGACCACATGGTTCTGTAGGATAGTATCCTGACGACTCTCGACTCGCTCCAACCTCTCCAACACCTCCTGTAAATCAGGTTGATCAGGACTGGGGTGTACCGATGGGACCGAGGCCGAGGGTGTGGGGCCAATCAGGACTGGGGTATCCTCATCATCAGGGCCAGGATCGACAAAAATATTGGCTGCCTATGCAACCTCATCCGCTATCTCTGTCACCTTCTCAAAATCAGTTGGAGTTTCTGCCTCTTCTTCTTGGCCCAACCCAGGATACAAGGGAGCATCACCCTCAGTCAGAGCGCTATTATAATCTATCTCCGAAGGCCGGGGCTTCAACATGGACAACACAATCAACTGCATCAAACACAAATCATTAAGTTAGTTTGAAACCACCAAAGAATAATGTATTTTGACATAATATAGAAGAACTTACACTCGTCTTCTTGAACATCGGTGCAAGGTCGGCCTTCGAAATAGGACACTCCTTATTGCTCGACCAACTGAGCATCCTCGGAACACGTGCAAACTGCTGGATGACCTCATATGCCCAATATTGCAATGCAGGGACATAACCATACAGACTGTATTTTGCTTCTTTCTGTTTTCCCTTAAGCTTGTTAAAAGACACCTTCCCCCATGGGTAAGTAAAGAAATACTCAGTGTCCTCCACCATCTTTAGCGAATCTACCCAGACATTTAACTTGCCCTCTCGTGCAAGTAAAACCCCCTCAACAAAGAAACATAGGCCAAGGTTGTAGGCATCTTCACCTACAGTGCAGTTTCTTAAAGCACCCTCCAAATGCATTATCTTCACTGTTTCTTCATCATTAAAGTGCTCCATGATTAAGCGGTCACTAGTCAAGTGTTTCTTCAAATCAGTCTCAGATGGCCCGACACTGAAGTTCAACCCCGTAACCAAAGCAAACTCGTCTCTATCAAATCTACAGGGTCTAGATCCCAAATAAAAATGCAACTCATCCTTTTTGTTGCACTGGATCTTGTGCAACATTAATTAATGTATGAGAGATGCAGAAAAGTCCAACTTCTCATCCACGAAAAATTGTTTGAAAGGGGATTCATTCACCATTTCTATCAACCCGAGCTCCTCAAACTTGTCCTTGATTGCTTTAAAGTAACCATTACCCATGTATGTGACTGGACTGGGAAAGTGATATGTTAAGGGAAAAAGAAACTTCGGCATCTGCAAAAAAAATATATAATACAGTTAAATAGAATCACATGAAAAATCCATCAATAAACATAAATGCAACCATCGAATCCCTATCGAGCACCCATCAAACCGAAAAACTAGACATTTCCATAAGAAAAGTACCCCATCGAACCACTACAACATTACGTTATACCCCAGATGGCCTACCCTATCGAACCCAAGCAACACCCCCATCGAACCCCCTAAATGCCTACCCGATCGAGCCTATATCGAGAATGTATCGAACCCTACCGACCATGCACCAGAAACCCATAAGCCCCACCCTATCAAACCAACCTCGAGCATGCATCGAATCATCATCGAACCCACTCTTGGAACCCCTAAGGCCCACCCTATCGAACCAACATCGAACACCATCAAACCCAACAAATACCCAACCCATCGAGCATGCATCGAACCCCCATAGAGCATGCATTGAATCTCTCAATCTTAAACCTGGAACTCCTAATGGGCCTACCCTATGGAACCCAATCGAGCATGCATCAAACCCTCATCGAACATGTATGAAACCCACATAAGCATAAACCTGGAACCCCAAATGACCTAACCTATCGAACCCAATTGAGCATGCATCAAACCTTATCGAGCCTAAACTTGGAACCCTTAACGGCTTAACCTATCGAGCTTATCGAGCATGCATTAAACCACCATCGAAACTCGTTGAACCACCATCGAGCAACCTTACCAGACCAACAAAAATCCCCAGACTTCACTCTCAACATACCCACACAAATCCATTCATTAACCAACCAAATTCAAACCCAATACCAGACACAAACACACAAACAATCCTAAACTCTAACACTACAAACACAAATTGAATGTAATAGAAAATAAGAGGTTACCTTTGTAATGTCAAATGGGAGGGATGGGATGGGCTCGTGGAGAGGGAGAAACTTGAACCCAGAGGCCCTGGGTTTTGCTAGATATTGAGAGCCGAAGGACATCGAGAGGGATACGAGGGATGAGGGACAGCGAGAGGGAGAAACTTTACCAATAATTGTCTTTTTAAGTGAGATTGAGAGATAAGGGACGACGAGAGGGAGAAATGGAGGCTTCAACAGTGGCAACACGGCAGCGAGACAGAGGCTTCGACAGCGAGGGCGATTTTCCTTGGGTTTTCGTTAGTCGGGCTGGGGAGATGAACCGAGAGAGTGAGAGAGAGAAAGGAGAATCAAAAGGAATTGGGGGGAATTGTGGGAGGGGCATTTTGGGTACTGTCAAAACTTTTGGCATTTTTTTGAAATGATTAAAATGCCTAGCATTATTTTGTATACAACCCCCCATTAAGCATAAAAACTAAAATTTCCCTGCTTTAAGAATAAGAAGTTGAAGAAAATAAAATTTTACTTAAGTTAATTGACTTTCTCATTAACATTCTAATCGATCTTATTACTTAGCTACTGCCTCAATATAAATTTAATTATTGGAATTAGCCCCAACAACCCACTTGCATGATCAATGGAGAACCCAGAGCCCTAATTTTTTTTTCAAAAAAACAATATAATATGCTAAAAAATTAAATTAAAATTATATATAATTTTTTTTCTTGTGAATATCAACTATCAAGAAATTCTAATCATTACTTTAAAATATTTTTTTAGCTCGTACATTTAAAGCTGTTCTCGATGAGATTTCATGTTTTGATAATGATGGATGACATGCTCGTCATCAATAACATTAAATGCATCCTTCTTTACATAGTTATGCTATCATTTAGCCATTGATCTCTTATTTTGTTGTGCATTTGATTCTTCACAATGTTCATAGCAGAGAATGCTCTTTCAACCAAAGTTGTTGCAACTGGAAGCATAAGCGTCAATTTAATGAGCAAATAAACCAATGGATATATCTTATCCTTTCTTATCTCAACTACTTTCTTAGAAAAATCAACCATTACTTTCAAATCTGAAAACTTTACATGAGAATACATATCATCAACGTAGGTTTGAAGTTGATCAAGACAGATAAATCTCTTCTTTCTTATCACATATGTTGGTACCAAGTCTGAAGCAAACTTGGCCAACCTATCAAATTTTAGAGCATAATTTGTAACAATCATGGTGCCCTACACCAGATTACTGAACTCATCTGCCTTTGCAGCTCTGACTGCATTGTTATAGTACTTCTCATTAAAAAACTCTCTAACCTCTTCCCATCACAGAGTCTTCACATCTCTCATTTTGGATACCACTTCCCACTATATTTGGGCGTCCTCTCGAAACATAAATGTGGCACAAGCAACTCTTTCTTTACCAGCCACCCCCATAAAGTCAATGATGGAGGTGGTCATACCCATCCATTTCTCAACTCGTGGTGGATCTAGCCCTCCCTGAAAGGTATGAAGGTGTTACTTCCTGAAGCACTCATAAAGAGGTTCCCACATGTTCTCAGCCCTTGGTTGTTGCTGTAATACTAGTGCCACAACAAGTGCCACAACTTGTGCAACGTTCCCTGCTGGAACCTGCTGCTGTCTCAGCATGCGAATCTCTTCTTCCTACCTCTGTAATCTAGCTTGCATATTAGCAAGCACCTGTTCCAAGTTCTCAGGAGCTGGCGGAGGGTTCTTACCCTAGTCGGGCTCTCTGACCTGAATTTCAACACCAACTGGTTCATTTGATTGCCCTGGAAGTATACTTCCAAGTATATATGAAAACAATACTTCCAAGTCTATCTGCAATCAATGACTCGACACATCAAGCAACAATAACGATGGCCAACACCACCCCACGGTTCGAGACCGAACAATTAAGCATACACATGCAATAACAGTGCTAATAATTAGTTCAATAGCTTTCACATACAGCAGCCTTGCTAATAAGCAAGTGATTTCATTTTCATGCTCAATGAGGGTGCTAATTGATAATATAGTTTTTATAGTATTTAAAGGGTTATTTTATGGATTTTTTTAGTTTATTTAGTTTTTTTTGTAAAGTATGATGTTATGTTGCCTATGTTTGATAATATTTAAGGATTTATGGGATATATTTAATAAATGACCACGTTTGGCTTCAAAAAGATGTAATTTTTTGAAAAAAGGACATTTGAGCCACGACGCTTTCATATAGAGGTCGAATCATCGAGAAATCTAGGGTCGCGGTGCTATTGGCTAGAGAATTTGAGTTGTTGGGCAGGCATATTAGAGCTGTGGCGCTTGAACAGTCAGAGACGACACTTATTTCAGCTTTTGGACAAGGGCCGCGGCTCCTCATTATAGAGCCGCGACACCTGAGTGGTCAACCTGCAGAGTAGGGAATTTTACGGAGGGGCAAAAGTGAAATTTCACGTTTAAAGCACATATTACTATTTAATCTTCATTATGACGATCTTTGGAAAAAAAAACCCCAAGGAGGAGACTCAAAGAACACATTAAGGAGGCAAAGGCGTGGAGATCAACTAGTCTATCATTCTATTTCATTGTTTACTTTTACTCTCTGGAGTATTGATGTTGATATTATGTTTAATGGATTTTACTATGTTTAGCATGAACTAATTTCTTATTTAGGGTGTTAATGGATTCTCTTGAAACCTTATGATTATCTAATGAAGTTTTTATAATTTTCCTATCAATATTGTGAATTATTTGTCTTGTGTTTAACGCTTGTGATTAATTGGTCACTAATTGCATGATTTATACGATTTTAACATGAGATCGGAGAAGTGAAGGATAAATATGCTATAGTTAAATAATCGTAGATTTATACTGGACGAGAATACCTGTATGATCTGTGTAGCTTAGGGATTGCGTGTTTAATGCCTGCAATATGTTAGTTTACCATAGAGATGTAGGAGATTGCTTATTGTAGAGAATTATAAGTCCTAGTAAGAGTATAATTTATAATTGTATATGCTATCATACTAGAGATAACAATTTGTAAATTCACATTTGAGAAGCATAGGTGGATAGTTGATGAAGTCAATAACCCTAATTCTTAATCCATTAAATTAATATTTAGTTTTGAGTTCTCCATTGTTCTATTTTATTATTTTAGTGTTTTAGTTTTATAAGTTCTTAAATTATTAATTGTCAATCAATCAGAATCAAAGAATAAGTTTGGTAATTAGAAACCGTTCTCACGGGAACAATACTTTACTTATTGGTTTATTACTTGTTATGATTGCATGCACTTGCGTAGTTCAAAATTATCACAACAAGTTTTTGGCTCTGTTGCCGGGGACTGCTTTATTAATGTCAATATAGTTGATTTTTAGCCGAAATTGGTTTTTGTTTCTAGTACTCATTCGGCTTTTGCCTGTATTGTGTTCTAGGAATTATTGGTATATGCGACGACGTAGACAAAATGAACTCATACCAGTAGATCTTGAAATTGAAAGAACGTGCAGACAAAACTGAAAGATAAAGAAAAGACTAGATTTTGCCATGGCTGAGAATCAAGGAAATGCAACAAACAATGTTGCTAATGTCAATAAAATCCCAAATATTGCAGAGGTCTCAGTGGAACGAGGACCAAGGATGCTTAGAGACTATGTAGTTCCTACTGTCATGGGAGTGCATTCATGCATCAGACACCCCAATATGGCTGCAAATAGTTTTGAGATTAAGCTAGGAATATTACAAATGGTGCATTCCGCTGTTCAGTTTGGGGGGTTGTCTACGAAAGATCATAATTTTCACATAGCCAATTTCCTGGAGTTATGTGTAACATTTAAAATGAATGGGGTGAGTGACGATGCAATTAGACATAGAATATTCCCATTTTCTCTACGAGACCAAGCAAAGAGTTGGCTAATTTCACTGCAAGCTAATTCTATCACAACATGGGAAGAGTTAGCCCATAAGTTCTTAGCAAAGTTTTTCCCTCCAGCAATCGCATCCTGACAGAAATTAATAATTTCTACCAGACGGAAGGGGAATTGTTGTATGATGCATGGGAAATATTTAAAGAGTTATTAAAGAAGTGCCCACATCATGGTATAGAGAAGTGGCTGCTAGTCCATAACTTTTATAATAGGTTAAATGGTACTAGTCGTACCATAATAGATGTTGCAGCAGGAGGTGCATTCATGAGAAAAATTGCTAATGAAGCGTATAAAATGCTAGAGGAGATGGCAATGAATAACTACCAGTGACCAACTGAAAGGGGTCAGCCAAAGAAGGTGGCTGATATGATTGAACTGGATGCGATTTCCATGCTTACAACACAAGTGGCAACTTTAACAAAACAATTACAATAGACTAATCTTCCATCCCAAGCCATGCAAGTACATAATTTATGCGAGGCAGGTGGTAGCGGTCATCCACTGAATCAGTGCCCTGTCCTAGATATCAATAACATGCCCATGGAAGAAGTGCAAGCTATAGGAAATTACCACAGACAAAACAATAACCCTTTTTCCATGCATACAACCAAGATTGGAAGAACCACCCAAATTTTTCTTGGAAAAATATTCAACCCACTCAACAATTTTATCAACAACCTCCACTGGGCTTTTATCAAACACAAAGTAAACCTCCACAACAGCCAATGCCCATGAAACAACCTGAACCACAACCTGATGCATTGAACCAATTCATGAAAGAGACAAGGGCATCTATAAGGAGTTTGGAGATGTAAATAGGGCAATTGGCCAATTTGATGACGAATAGAGCTCAATGAAATTTTCATAGCACTATTGAGGTGAATCCTAAAGAATAATGCCAAGCCATCACCTTCAGAAGTGGAACACAATACGAGAAGCCTAAGAGAACTTTGTTAGAAGAGATAAGTGAGGAGAAAAAATACCAAGTCATAACAAATAATGATTATAGTGAAGAGAAGGTTACTAAAGGCTTAACAGAGAAAGAAGTGCTACCACCAGTGACCATTGAGCATCATATAAATATTCTGTGTCCACAGAGACTACGTAAGCAGAATTTAGATAAACAGTTTGCAAATTTTTTAGAGGTGTTCAAGAAGATACACATTTTCATACCTTTTGCTGAAGCACTGGAACATATGCCTAGATATGTAAAGTTTATGAAGGAGATCCTATCTAACAAAATGAAGATGGGAGATCATGAAACTGTAGAATTGGTTGAAGAGTGTAGTGTTATTTTGCAAAGAAAGCTCCTGCAAAAGTTAAAAGATCCTGGTAGTTTTACTATACCATGCACCATTGGGGAGTTTGAATGCAAGCATGCATTGTGCGATCTGGGGGCAAGTATAAATTTGATGCCATTGTTAGTAATTTGCCGACTTCGATTCGGAGAAGCGAGGCTCATGACCGTCACATTACAACTGGCAGATAGATCAATCAAACACCCAAAAGTTATTATAGAAGATGTGTTGGTAAAAGTAGATAAGTTTATTTTTATGGAGGATTGTATTTTTCTTGATATGGAGGAGGATGAGAATGTCCTAATTATTTCGAGGAGACCGTTTTTAGCAACTGGACAAGCTTTAATAGATGTGCAAAAAGGATAATTACAGTTGAGAATGCAAGGTGATGAAGTAGTATTCAATGTATTCAAGGCCATGACCTATCCTAGGGCGAGTGATAGTTGATATTTTGTGGATGTGATAGATGGAGCAGTAGCAAGTCAGAAGCTAGTAGAAGATCTTCTTGAGCTAAGTCTTACAATTGATGACGTAGATGAAGAGGATTGCAAGGAGGCAGTGAGTTATTTGAATCGGATACAATCATATGGACCGTTGAGAGAAAAGAGGTTTGAAGAACTTGGTCAAGGGCCTGAAATACCATTACCATCCTTTGAAAACCCTCCTATTCTAGAATTAAAGGCTTTGCCAGAGCATTTATGCTATGTTATTGGATGGACTCTAGCTGACATAAGGGGACTAAGCCCATCGACTATGATGCATAGAATTTTGATGGAAGATGATGCTAAACCGACAATAGATGCTCAAAGAAGATTAAATCCAACAATGAATGAAGTGGTAAGAAAAAAAGTTCTTAAGTGGTTAGATGTTGGTGTAATTTACCCAATTTCAGATAGTGCATGGGTGAGTCCAGTGCAAGTAGTTCCAAAGAAGAGGGGAATGACGGTGGTTAAGAATGAGAATAATGAATTGATTCTGACTTGCATTGTGACAGGTTGGAGGATTTGTATAGATTACCGTAAATTGAATAAGGACACTAGAAAAGATCACTTTCCCATTCCTTTCATTGATCAAATGTTAGACAGGTTGGCGGGCCATAGTTATTATTGTTTCTTGGATGGGTATTCAGGATACCATCAAATTGACATTGCACCTGAGGATCAAGAGAAAACCACGTTTGCATGCCCATATGGTACTTTTGCGTTTAGAAGAATACCATTTGGACTTTGTAATGCACCTGCAACGTTCCAAAGATGTATGATAGCTATATTTTCGGACATGGTAGAAAAGGGTATTGTGATCTTTATGGATGATTTTTTTGTTTATGGTTTTTCTTTTGATAAATGTTTGGCTAATTTGGAGCTAGTTTTGAAGAGATGTGAGGAATCACACTTAGTCTAGAATTGGGAGAAATGCCACTTTATGGTAAATGAAGGAATTGTTTTAGGGCATAAGATCTCAAGTAAGGGAATTGAGGTTGATCAGGCTAAGATATCAACAATAGAGAATTTACCACCTTCGGTCTCAGTTAAAGGAGTAAGAAGTTTTCTTGGACATGCAGGGTTTTATAGAAGAATCATTAAAGATTTTGCTAAGATTTTGAAACCCCTATCTACATTGTTTATGAATGGAGTACCTTTTTAATTTTATGAGAAGTGTCGCCACGCTTTCAAGGTACTTAAAGAGAAATTGACTTCTGCATCAATAGTCGTTACACATAATTGGGAATCACCATTTGAGTTAATGTGTGATGCAAGTGACTATGTAGTAGGAACAATTTTGGGGGAACGAGTTGACAAAGTGTTTAGAACAATTTATTATGCAAGTCGTACGTTGAATGATGCTTAAGTTAATTATGCTACTGCAGAAAATGAGCTTTTGGCCATTGTGTTCGCTTTTGATAAGTTTAGGCCATATCTCATTGGGAATAAGGAAATAGTATACACTGATCATTCCACCATTAAATTCCTCATGACTAAGAAAGATGCAAAGCCTTGTCTCATTCGTTGGGTTCTATTGCTACAAGAATTTGACATGGAGATTAAGGACAAGAAAGGAACTGAAAATTTGGTGGCTGATCATTTGTCTAGAGTAGAACTGGAAGGGAGTCAAAGTAAGAAAGAGGTGCAGATTAATGAGGCTTTTCCGGATGAGCAATTATTTAAATTACAGGAGAATAAGGAGGGACCGTGGTTCGCTGACTATGTTGATTTATAGGCTACCAATATAGTGCCTCTAGAGATGTCTAGACAACAACTAAAAAAGATACTGGATTGAATTTTCATATGCTATGTGTGAAGTTTTCTTGTTGGGCCTTGGCTCACGGGTGCTCTATGGTGTAGGTAAAGGCGCGTACATGTTCAGCCTACTTGGCTGCCACGACCTGGGTTGTATTTGAGGGACATGGTATAAATGATTGATTTTGTTGCTTAGGTCGACTGTACCTTAACTTTTGAATTGTAAATACATATTGAAACAGTGTTTTAGGATCCCGATGTAACGCTTTTATAAGTTTAATAAATGTCCCAACCTTTTATACTTAATTTTCATTAAATGAGTCTTTATTCTGATTTAATCATTCTTTTCAGTCTAAAACCTCGATTGGAGAATTAATGACACATTTTAAAATCACATGGTAACAGCTCTAAGGTAGTAGGACATTACAATATTCCATGCCATTAATAAGATGTGTAACTCCACCCGAGGCTAAAAAGATCCTAGAAGAAATCCATGAAGGATTTTATGGAGATCACACCAGAGGGCATAGTCTCTCAAAGAAAGTAATTAGGCAATGATACTTCTGGCCTATAGTAAAAGCAGATTTGTTTGAGTATGTTAAAAACTGTGATAAATGTCAATGATTCGACTCAATCCCACGAGCTCCACCAACCGAGCTCACCATGATGAGCTCCCCGTGGCCATTTTTAGTATGGGGAATCTACCTCATAGGATCCTTACCAACAGGAAAAAGGGGAATCAAATATGTTGTAGTTATTGTCGATTACTTCACCAATTGGACTGACGTCGAACCTCTAGCCACAATCACCTCGAAGAAAGTCTTGGACTTTGTGGTAAAAAATCATAATTTGTAGATATGGGATACCAAGGAAGATTGTTTCAGACAATGGAACCCAGTTCAATAGCGAACTGTTCACACTGTTCTACGAGAAAAGTAGGATAATTAAGTGTTTCTCCTCAGTAGCTCATCCACAAGAAAATGGCCAAGTCAAAGCCGTAAACAAGACTCTAAAGAGCTCCATTAAAAAAAGATTCGAACAAGCTAAAGGCAGGTGGCCAAAGGAACTACCACAAGTCCTATGGGCTTACAGAACAACAGCTCGAACTTCAACTAGACATACACCATTCCCCTTAGCCTACGACTATGACGCGATGTTTCCCATTGAGGTCGAAGTTCCTACCACCAGACGGGAAGCATACAAATAGGACTCAAACCAATATCAGCTCGAAGAAGCCCTAGATTTAATTGAAGAAAAAAGAGAAGAAACACATTTTAAGAACGATGCATACATGCAAAGGGCTACAAGATACTTCAATAAAAGGTTAGAGACAGACACTTTCGATTGGGGGACCTGGTGCTTAGGCGTGTGTTTTTGGCCACACGAGACCCCTCTGCAGGCATGAGTGAGCTGAATTGGGAGGGACCTTACCAAATCAAATCCATCATTCGACCTGAGGTGTACAAACTAGTGTTGGGAAAACTTATACAGGATCTTGTTTATTTTCATGTAAATCTTATATTAAACAAATTAATATGAGACAACGTAGAACATGTTTCTATAATTTAATTCAAATAGAAATAATGATAAGAACACTTACATTATACGCAAAAAAAAAGAATAAGTCATTCCTTCAATTTCTCTAACCCTTGAAACCTTTCTGTCGCAGGGCATCACCAAGAACCTGAACTGATCTTCAAATTTCTTCGAAGTCTTCCAAAGTATCCTTAGAATTACCTAGACTAGAGTGGGCAATTCTCAACACATGAGATAGATACAAAGAGAAGAAGAGTAGAAGATAATATTGAGGCTTAGATAATTACTTGTGCTGTAGAGAGAATCTACAACCTAGAGCATCAATTATTGATCTTTTCATTTTCTGTCAAATAGTCTTTCTAAAAAAAAGTGATTCAAAATCTGATTTCAACTCTCACTTGGCATTCCTTTTATAGGCTCAATTAGGCCATTTATTTTAATTTTAAAAATCAATAAAATAATAGATAATATCAGCCATTAGGTCGAAATTCTTATGGGCTTTAGGCCTGTGAAATTTCTCATTTAATTACAAGCCCATTAGACTTAAAATCAAGGCCTGTATTATTATCTATTGATTTAATTATTTAAATTCTTTATCAAATTAATTATTTATAATTTTAACCTTGATTTAAACATTTTATTAATTTAGACACCAATTTTTCTTAATTAATAAATCTACCATAAAATCTCTTTTCTTCTCTAAATTGTATAACTCTGTGAAACTATCAAAAATTGACCTAGTCAACTTTGATAATTCTAATTGATAATGAAATCAATTAATTGAGACTATCTAGATGATTTTATGCAAGGTCAAGTGGGGAGAATGGCCTATGAAATTAAGCTCCAATAAGTTATCATAAATTTAACAAATAAATTTACTAACTTATTAATTCCTCGTGACTTCACTAAAGACTCAGAATTGCACTCTTGAATTCATAGAGCTCTCTATAAGCAATATAGATACGTTATTAATTATCCATTGTTACAACCATAATTATCACTCAATCCTCTATAGACAGTCTACAATGAGAAGGGACTAAAATACCATTTTACCTCTCATTGTATTTTATCCTTAAAACACTTAGTTCCTTGTAAATGATATTTTAATAAATTAATATTAATTACTGAAATGAGATCTCTATCATTTTTCACCTTAACCAAACTAAAAGGAAACCATCGTTTTACTTCTTCATTAGAAGCTATAGATTTTCATATCTATGATTAACACTCTCACTCAATTATACTACTAAGTTACCAAGATGTAAGTATGGGCTAGTTTGTAGGGCAAGCTGGTAATGAACAAGTCAAAGAACTCAAATATTACAATCAGTTAGAATACTAACCACTCAGAATTGAGATTGAATTGACCTATGGTCAACTATATGATATGACTAGAATAGATAATAACGATATGTTTACTTATCCTATCAAGTGTCAATATCGGTCTAGTCCGTTGTAACAAATACATCCAATCTTATCTATTTTGCTAATGTTTTGGAAAGAATACAACACTACAATGTGTAAGTAGATCATATCGTAGATTGGCAAGTCAGTGTGAACCTTGTGCACTGACTAATCTTAGGACTAATTTATTTTGAACATATAATCATATTTGTATTACACTGTGATTACACTGTGATTACGTCACTATAAATATGATAAGCTATATGCTCGAGATTTAATAGAAGTTTATATTAAACAAATATTCATGAAAATAAAACGTTTGAGCAAAGTGATTGACCAAGTCAAAAATTGATTTCTATTCTTTTATTGATAATAAAATGAGAATACAAAGAAATTGAGTTTTAATTAGAGCATAAAACCCCAAAAAACTCCCACTTGCACTAATTGAAACTAATGCCTTAATTTTACTAATCCCATTTCCTTGATGTGCTTATCAAATGTAGCTTCTGGTAGTGTGTTTGTAAACAGATCTGCAAGATTGTCTTTAGATGCAATCTTCATAACCTTCAGATCTCCCCTGGCCACATATTCTCGAATTATGCGATACTTCATTTCTATTTTCTTACTCCTCTTGTGACTTTGAGGTTCTTTCAAGTTGGCTATCAATCATGTGTTGTCACAAAACAACACAAGCGGTTTATCCATATCTGGAATAACACCAAGATCTGAATAAAACATCTTTAGCCAGACTATTTCCTTAGCTGCTTCAGACGCAGCTATGTACTTAGCCTCCATGGTGGAATCAAATATCGCAGACTGCTTTACGCTTCTCCATATCACATATCCACCCCAAAGAGTAAACATCACTCTAGAAGTATACTTCCTGTGATCGACATCATTCTAAAAATGAGAATCGATGTAGCTGACAAGATTCATAACACCACCCTTGTTGACTAACATATAATATTAGTCCGCCTTAAATACTTCAGAGTATGCTTAATTTCTATCCAATGTTCCAGTCCTGGGTTTGACTGATGCCTGCTCACTACTCCCACTGCATAGCAGATATCTGCTCTAGTACACAACATAGCATACATCAGACTTCCAACTGCAGATGCGTAAAGAAATTTTCTCATTGCATCTTCCTCTTCAAGAGTCTGGGGAGACTACTTCTTTGAAAGATAAATTCCATGGCGAGATAGTAGACTTCCTTTCTTGGAATTTGTCATTGAGAAACATTCAAGCACTTTATCGATGTAAGCTGCTTGAGATAGAGCTAAGAGTTTTTTCTTTCTATCCCTAATGATCTGGATACCTAGAACATAACTTGCTTCACCCAAATCCTTCATCTGGAATCGAGTGTTCAGCCAATTCTTCGTATCTGACATTTCTTAACATTGTTTCCAATGAGTAAGATATCATCTACATAAGGAACCAGGAATACCACTATTTCATTTGCCTTCAGTTTGTAAACACAAGGCTCATCAATATTTTGTTCAAAGTCATAGGTTTTGTAACGACCCAAATTTTCTAATCGGGCTTAGGGTCTTGATTAGTGTGCCTGGAGGGCAATAAATGATTTAATATGCTAATATGTGGATTTATGTGTATATATGATAATGATGCATGTTTAGCTGAGTTAAATGTGCATGTGGCCCCCGTCTGGATATTAGGGGCATAAATGTGATAAATGTGTTATATATATATGTGATATGTTTGTGTAGCACGATCCGAGACAGTCCTGGGGAGCATTTAGCCAGAGAGTCACAACGAGGTTGAGATTCCGACTCGGGGCGAGTCGAGGGGTAATTTGGGTACTAGGTGTTATGGGATTATCGGGACATAAAAATAAATATTTGGAGATATATTTGAGGATAGAATGTCTAGGCGGGATTATTGGGGAAATTTACCATTTTGCCCTCGGAGACGTTTTGGTACCCCGAGCCTTGAGGTAACTCTTTAGACTTAAGTCAAGTAAGACAAAAAGAAGAATCACTTAGAAAATTTGGGGAAACCGACTTATACTCCTGCTTTCAGCTAAGGATAGCTTCTCACCATTCTTATCTCTCTCTCTTTCATTCTCTAAGAAACAACTCAAGGAAATTTCGGTAAGCTAGCTTAAGCAAGGAATTGGGCTGAGAAACTTAGGAGCTTAAAGCTTGAGGATTGAGCATCAACTCTAGGGATTGAATTCAGCAAGGTAAGCTCTAAATAAGGGATTATGTTGAGAATTGTTGCTGGTTTGTTAGAGTATGCATGTTAGTTAAGCTTGATCTGTGTTTGGGTATTTTAGTTGGGCTTTGGAGCAGATTTTGATGGGTTCTCATGTTGATATTGAGCTGGAGTATATGTGTTAATTATCTAGGTTTGACAGATGAGTTTTAAGAGAGTTAGCTTGAGGAAAATGCAGGAAAGGAGATGGAAATTCTAGGTTCGGAGGTGAGGGACGCGACCCGTGTGCGCGCGCGGCCGAGTGTGGCCGAGGAGTTCATGCGCGTCGTGGCGCTTGGTGTGCACGTCGCGGCCCTTGTGTGTTGCAGGGGTGTGCTAGCCTCTGTTTTGAGGCTAGCTACGGCTCTTGAGGGTGGGGTCACGGCTCTTAGTGCTAATCTACAATTTTAAGGATGTTTTGGCCTGGAAATTCAATGGTTAAGGCTCGGAATGGATTTTATCACCCGGATTGATAGAATTCAAGGTCCTGGAGGTTAGGGTTATGGCTTAAAGTTATTTATTGGATTATAATTTGATGGATGGATATTGTTAATATGTTGTGACTAGGGTTTCAGAGAGGCTCAAGCTAGAGGTTTGTGCTCGGGACATCGGTGCTCGGAAAGCTCAGGACTCAGGTAAGAAAACCCTTGTCCCCATAGAGCTTGTGTGCAGGGCTGAGCCCAATGTGTTTGAATAAGAATTGGTCTGCAGGGCTAAGCCCAATATGTTAGAACTGCGGGGCGTAGCCCTTTAACTGAAGATGGTAGAATTCTGTACTTGCTTGCTATGCTATGTATGTTATGATGTGAATGATCGGCAAGAGCCGACAACGGTGTAGATTGAGAACGATGAAGGGCCGGGAATGGCGTTGGGCATGTTGAGTGGAAGGCCGAGAATGGCAAGGGGCCGGGAGCAGCGTTGAGCACGTGGAGTGCGAGTTGCCAGGGCGAGTCCCTAAAAGGACACCTGGGATATCCTCACGGCGTGGTCCGCAAACCCAGGGCTTGGTAAACGCCTGGGGCGGCTAGGCCGTATGTGTTTAGCCCATTGGTGGCCTACTTATATGCTTGATATATGTGTTGCATATGTTATCTGTTTATGGGTTTTCTTGCTGGGCTTTGGCTCACAGATGCTCTGTGGTGCAGGTAAGGGTAAAGAGAAGGCCAACCAACCATGAGTGTAGCAGGCGTGAGGCGGCGTGTACATGTTTGGCCAGCCTGGCTGCCACAGCCAGAGGGATTTTTGGAGATGCTTGTAAATGAACTTAGATTTTGTTGTTTAGTCAACTTGGTTCAGTTTTTATGTTGTAAATGTTTCTAAACTGTAATTTTGGGATCCCAGGTGTCAAACTTTTATGATTTTCAATGCTATGGTGTTATTTCTAAAGTTTTCCCTCTGTTTATGGCTTGATTACACTATTTGACCTAAAACCTCGATTAGTGAGTTGAAAGCACGTTTTTAAACTCACTTAGTAACGGCTCTAAGGAAGTAGGGCGTTACAGGTTTTGATTATTTCATCTAACCTAAGATTCTAGGAACGAGAAGCTTGCTTAAGTCCATAAAAGGACCTATTCTACTTGCAAAATTTTCCTTCTAATCCAACTACTTTAAATTCTTCTGGCTCATCCATATAAATGATTTCGTTAAGCTTCCCATTATGAAAATTTGTCTTGACGCCCATTTTCCAAATCTCAAAGTCGAGAGCGGCTGTGTAACGCCCTACTTCCTTAGAGTCATTACTAAGTGAGTTAAAAATGTGCCATTAGCTCCCTAATCGAGGTTTTAGGTTAAAAGTGTAGCTAAACTCTAATAAAAGTTACTTGAAGACACTAAGTATAAAAATATGGTCATTCATTGAAAACGTAAAGAGTTATACATTTGGGATCCCAAAATACTGTTTAGAAAATACTTTACATCTCAAAATACATTTAAGGTCAACTTAGGAGACAATCTACCAATACATTACATCTTCCCGAAATAACCCTGGTCGTGGCAGCCAGGTAGGCGGAACATGTACATGTCACTCCACGCTCCCCGTACTCATGGTTGGTTGACCATTCTTTTTCCCTTACCTGCACCATAGAGCACCTGTGAGCCGAATCCGAGCAAGAAAACTCAACACAAAACATATATCATATGCATAGCAATCCACAATATATAACAAACCAACCAACATGCTAAACACATAGTGGCCAACGCCGTCAAGGCCCTGGGTTCACGGTCTTCACCGAGAGGTTGACTCCCGCATCCTAGGAGGGTCTCGCCTAACGGCCTGCACTCAGCGTGCTCAATGCCATTCCCGTCCCCTTGTCGTATTTGGATCCTTACCGTTCTCGACCTTCGCCATTCCCGGCCTTCACCGTTCACTCAAAAATATGCATCACATAGCACAATATCAAGAGATATTTAAACACATACTGAATATAAAAATTAGGGCCATGCCCTGCAATACAATCAATAGGGCTACACCCCCACAATACAAACAATAGGGCCACGCCCTGCTCTACAGGAACAACATTTTTCTTACCTGTGTCCCGAGCTATCTGAGCATCACAATTCTGAGCACAGTCCCCTGACCCGAGCCTTATTGAAAACCTAGTCACAACACATTCATAATAACCATCCATCAAGTTCCAAACCAATAAATAATTTCATAATATAAATATAGCCTCCGGGACCTTGGATTCTACCAACCCGGGTAGTAAAATCCTTCCCGAGCCTTGACATTTGAGTTCCCGAGCTAAAAACCTTCAAACAGCCATTACATTGCAATTGAGCCACAGCCCAGCCCCTTAAGCGTCCCGGCACGCTCACGTCGGAGGAAAAATGCCTCTCTACTAAGGGACACGGGTTGCGGCGCTCCAAACCCTAAGCCGTGGTGCGCCTAGGCTAGCAGGGGCCTGCGTTTTCCTGAAGCCTAAACCCTAATTTCATATCCCAAACATTAATTAAACCAAGAATTAAGCTTAGATTCCTTATTCACATACCCTAGAAAACACAACAAGTCCATAAACAACCCCATATACTCAACAAACATCCAAGATCATACTTAGAACCCATTTTCATGCAAGCTTTATGGTTCTAACAAAATTCAATAGAATTTAACTGTAATGACCCAAATTTCTTAATAAGGCTTAGGGCCTTGATTTGGAGGCCAGTATGGAAAATATTTGAATTATATGATTATGTGATATTTATGTGTATCATTATGTGAATATGTGAATAACATCATCATATTACTAGATATGCATGTTTAGGTGTATTAAATATGCATGTGGGCCCATTTCTATTTAGTTGGGAAATTTTCATATTTTGGCCATTTTGGGCATATTTGGCATATATGTGGTATATGTGTGGTGCTTCATTATTATTTGGTTATGCTAGGGTTACTCAGCACGAGACGATCCTAGGGAGCAGTCTAGTGGGAAAGTCACAATGGGATTTGTACATGACTCAGAGTGAGTGAAGGGGTATTTAGCACATTACCGGGATTTTGGGTAATGGGAATAAATATTTGATGATAAATTGGGAGTTAGTGAGATCAGGGGGAAATTCTGGGAGTTTGACTATTTTACCCCGGGGGGGCATTTTCGGGACCCTGAGCATTAGGATTTGCTTGAGGTTACTTAAGCTTGAAGTAAATTGTCAGAAACATAAAAAGAACGTTCAGAATGTTCTCTCTCCCTCAAAGTTCCATTTTAGACATCCGATCGCATTTTCAAAGGAAACTTGAGTTTTAAGACTCAAATTCAAGCAAGGATTGAGGCGCAGAAATTCTAGGGAAGGTTAGAAGCTTATTACCTGGACGAATTAGCTAGGAAATAACTCAATCGGAGGTAATTCAAGTTTTAAGTTCTAAGTTTATACAGATTTTAAGCTGTGATTGGATTTTGTGTTTTGATGAGTTTATTATTTGATTGAGGCTTAGGTTTTGTTGGTTTTGGATCATGGGGATGTTTGGGAAATTTAATTTAGGGATTTGGATATGTTTGGGTAGGTTTTTGGAAGGTTTTTAAATGGAGAAATTGAAGTGTTTGGCTGGGTTGGTGGTTGGGTTGCGGCCTTGTTCTTGGGCATCGAGGCCCAAGCTTGAAGAAGGAGGAGGCTGGCTGATTTGCAGGTAGGGCCGCAACATTGTGTTGGAGCGTCGCGGCGTAAGGTGCAGTCAGAGAAGTGGCTTCTGTTTGGAGGCAGTCCGCGGCATAGGGTTTGGAGGGCCACGACGCTTAAGGGAAATTTTGCCCAGATTTGGTTTTTAGCCGTGGGAACTTAACTCTAAGGGTCTGGGATTGATCCTACTACCCAGATGAGTGGGATTTGACGTCCCAGATGATTAGGTTTGGTCCGGAAGTATTTATTTACTCATTCTTATGAGGTTTTATATTATGGTTGTGACTAGGTTATCGCTAGGGGCTTGGAAACAGGATCGTGCTTGTGGTCGTTTTATTGGTAACCTATGCTTGGACCAAAGGTAAGAAAACTACACCCAGTTTGTGATGCATGTAATGCATAAGATACATGTGATTAGGGCATCACATAAATCCTGAATATTTAATTGATCAGAGCTTGAGTCTCTGTAATTACGCATGATCATAATTATGCTAGTGATAGTTGAGTAAGCATGATGAATGTCCTACATTTGGATATTTGACATATGATATATGCCTGGTTGCATTACTTACTTGTGAATGGAACTGACCTATGATTCAGGAATCGGCAATGGTGTCAGTATTGACTGTGAAGCTGGGACTTACTAGTCAAGTTCGGCAGTGGTACTAAGCATTGGTCGTATGGTATTAGCTTATGAGTCAAGAATGGTATTAGCGTGTTTAATGCAAGCTGAAAAGATTAGATCTAATCGACATAAGCATTATCATCAAAAGCATGAAATGCTTGACCGACCTTAAGTTCGATGAAAACAAATGCGCCTGTCTAGTCTAAAGGCTAGTTATTTAGAGCTAGAGCCAAAAGACAAAGGTGACCTACACGTCACGTGGCTAGGAGGGTATGGGACATCAGAGATAGACTTATCAGTCATCTACACAGAGATAGACTTATCAGTCATCTATACAGAGATAGACTTATTAGTCATCTACACAGATATAGACTTATTAGTCATCTATACATAGATAGACTTATTAGTCATCTATACAAAGATAGACTTATCAATCATCTATACAGAGATAGACTTATTAGTCATCTACACAAAGATAGACTTATTCGTCATCTATACAGAGATAGACTTATTAGTCATCTACACAGAGATAGACGTATCAGTCATCTACACAGAGATAGACTTATCAGTCATCTACACAGAGATAGACTTATCCGTCATCTATACAGAGATAGACTTATCAGTCATCTACACAGAGATAGACTTATCGGTCATCTATATAGAGATAGACTTATCATTCATCTATATAGAGACAGAATTATCAGTCATCTACACAGAGATAGACTAATTAGTCATCTACTTAGAGATAGACTTATCAATCATCTACTCAGAGATAGACTTATCAGTCATCTACTCAGAGATAGACTTATCAATCATTTGTACAGAGATAGACTTATGAGTCATCTACATAAGGATAGACTTATTAGTCATCTATACAGAGTATGACTTATTAGTCGTCTATTCAGAGAAAGTCTTATTAGTCGTCTACCTCAAAGAGAATTATTAGTCATCTACCTCAGAGCAAGAGACTAATTAGTCATCTACTCAGAACGTAGGACTCCACAAACATCTATTTGTTCCAGCTTGCATGCATGGGTAGGGTTATTACTGCTAGGCATGCCTATTATGATTTAGTGACATGTTATTACTTGTTCATGAGCATATTGAGTTTTCCTGTTGAGCTACGGCTCACGAGTGCTATGTGGTGCAGGTAAAGGCAAAAGAAAGCTGGACCATCCTTGAGTTGGAGAGCATAGGTGATTATGTGTACATATGCAGTTGCTCGACGACCACGACCGAGGGTTTAAAGAGGAACTAGGGTAAAACCCTATTTTGTTGCTTAGGTCGGCTGGTTGTAAATATTTTATTGTAATTAACCTTTAAAATATATTTTCGGGATCCCAATGTATACAATAAACGTTTTAGTGAAACGTTGTATCTTTAACCAAAAAATTTTAATCCTAGACTGTTAATCACCCTTAGTTACACGATTATGACCAAATGGCTCGGTTAGCGAGTTTAGCACTGTTTAAAATGCACAATGTAACAGTCCCTGGGTAATAGGGCGTTACATTAACAGATTCAATGGCTGAAATTCCTTACCTTGCAGATATCTTTACCCTTGAGCTAATCCCAACCACCGCCAGCTTCGAATTCCTCAAAGAACTAAGCCTAAAATCCTCCAATTGATCCAAGCCTTCAAACACCAAGGAAGAGAAAGAGAGAACCGAAGGAGAGAGAGACTTGAGAGCTTCTTCCTTGTTCTCCACTTAGTTCTAGTATTTTCTAAAGCCACTAAGTGTATATCCAACCTTAGCCAAAAGTCTAAAATGCCCTTAAGCATATCTAAACCCTCAAGTGCTAGCAAGGGCAATTTCGTCAATTGCCAAGTCCCCTTAATTCCTCGATCGTTCCTACTAATCCCCATTTAATTCCTACATGTCCAAATCATTGCTAAATTAGTACCTATTACTTGGTAATTTCTGAACACATATAACATTCCCAAAATACCCCTAGGCTCCTCTTGAGCTGGGTGTTCGACCCCGTTGTGACTATTTAACTAAGCTGCTCCCTAGTATCGTCTCAAATCATGCATCACAAATATTGCATTTATGCCCTCAATGGGCTAAAATTACAAATATGACCCTAATAGCCAAATAGGGCACACGTGCATATGTAATTCACCTAAACATGCATTTATAATCACATAATCATCAAATTCATATACTAACATAATTAAATCAATTATTGCCATCCTGGCACGCTAATCAAGGTCCTAAGCCTTATTAGCAAATTTGGGACGCTACAACTATCCCCTCCTTACAAAAATTATGTCCTCGAAATCACCATAATAACTCGGGATACCGATCCCGCATATCTGTCTCAAGTTCCCAAGTCGCCTCTTCAACTTTGATGTTCCTCCACAGCACTTTCACTAAGGTGATGGTCTTGCTTCGCAAGACTTTATCCTTTTGATCGAGATTCTGAACCGGCTTCTCTTCATACGATAAATCCTAATCCAACTCCAAGTTCTCATACTCAGCACGTGCGTAGAATCTGATACATACTTCCGAAGCATGGATACGTGAAACACATTGTGAACCCCTGATAGAGCTGGAGGCATCGCCAATTTGTAAGCTACCTCTCCAACCCATTCTAGGATCTCAAAGGGGCCAACAAACCTAAGGATTTGTAACGACCCAAAATTGCCAATTAGGCTTAAGGGCCTTGATTAGTGTGCTGGAAGGGCATAATTGGTATTTATGTGAATAAATGGTTAAATGCATGATTATATGGCATGAATTATTAGATGAGTATATGGATATGATTAAATGCATGTTTATGAGTATTAAATATGCATGTGGGCCATGTTTTGTTCATAAGGGCATGTTTGTAATTTTGGCTCGTTGAGGGCATAAATGCAATTATATGTGATAAATTGTTGAGACTACATTATTATGTGGATATATTTTGTAGCATGTGGCTCGAGATGGTCTTAGTGAGCAGTTTGGCAAAATAGTCACAGCGGGGACTTATACCCGACTCGAAGGAGCCTGGGGGTATTTCTGGGAATTTGGGTAACATATTGAATATTTTTAGACATTGAGGGAAATAATTGGTGATTAATTGGAAGACGAGATTTAAATTGTAAATGTTAGGGACACTTGAGGAATTAGCGGGAATTGGGAGGAAATGACCAAAATGCCCTTAGAGTGATTAAAAGACTTGGATTTAATTGCGAGGGCAAAAGGTTCTTTTGATTTTTATAAGGAGATATGTGATATTATACTTATTTAGACTCTAGTGGAATTTGTAGAAATTGGTAGAAGTTGGAAAGGAAAGGAAAAGAATGGGAAAAACACAACACTCATTTACCTATTTCTCTCTCTCCCTCAAGATTTGCTTTCTTTCATCCTGCCTTAAGGAATTTGAATCTAAGAACTCAAGAGAAAGCCTGGGCTAGGTTTTGGGACTTTGATCCCTGGAGTAGCTAAAGAATTCAGCTGGAATTGGTTGCTAAATTAAGGTAAAGTTTAAAGTTTAATCTGAGTTTTTCTGGGCTTTGTTGAGTATGGTTTCTGACTTTGGTTTTGGAATGGGAGTTTAAGGATTTAAACTTAGGAATTGGAAGAATCAAGCTGGGGGGAAACAGCGAAGGCAATCTAGGGTCGGATTCAGTAATCAGAGGTAACAATTTCTGACTTTCATTTTCTGGGTTTCTGGTTTTCAGATAATGTTCTTGAGCTTTTGAGCTCAATTGTGATTTTTGTGTGTTGATGATGTTTTTAGCTAGGTTTTTTATGTTGTTGGGTTGTTTGGTTGAGCTATAGGGAATTGTAGGTTCAATTTTGAATTTAGTTGAGGTTTGGAGTGGGTTTGTGGAGTTTTGGCTCTGGAGAATTCGAAGGAAGAAAACCCAGATTTTGTCAATTCTGGTGCTAGCGCTGTAGCGCTAGGCTTAGATCGCTACAGCGCTAGCCTGCTTTTCTGGGAGGCTTTTGGTCTCTGTTTGTAGCATTGTAGTGCCCCTCTGATGGCGCTGTAGCGCTACCCTTCCTCCAAAAGTGGGTTTTGGGTATTTTTCTTAGGGTTTTTCGCTTGAAGGCTCGAGGGTCAATTCCACCACCATGTTTGGTGTTGTTGGGCTTCCCGAAGGCTTGGGATTGGTCCTGAAGTTGGATTACGAAATTAAGATTTAATGATGGTTCTACTTAGCGGTTGTGACTAGGTTTATCGCCAAGGCTCAAAGCTAAGGACCGTACTCAGAATCAGTTTATCTTCTCCGCTTGAAATCAAAGGTAAGAAACTGCACCTGATTATGTGATTATGTTGGGACTAAGTGTTCCCTATATTTATATGAGATGTCATGAGATGGTATTATGCCATGGGGACATGTGATAAATGGCCTAAGAGTGTCAGAATCAATATTTGCGCACAGGACGCAGCTCGGCCACTGGTAGCTGAGGTTAATCAAATAATCACTGAGCTTGGCCTAAGCGAGCCAGAGTCATTGGGGTTGAACACTGGGCTTGGCCTCAGTGAGCTGATGACAGTGACTTAAACAAAGGATGCGACCTAAGGGCGTCGACCCTAGATATTGTGTGAAATTTTTATTGATGTTGATCTGATGATTGTGGCATGCTCATTATCTGGATTGTTATTTATTGGTTTGGTGACTGATAGCATAGATTATGTGTATGATGTAGCCTATTAAGTATTTGATTAATTATTTGTGAGTTATCTAACTACTATTTTTTATTAAGCTATGCATTAGAGTTTTCTTGCTGGGCCTCGGCTCACGGGTGCTACGTGGTGCAGGTAAAAGGGCAAGAGTTTAACGGGTCAACCATGGGTTGGAGAGCTTTGGGGGCGAGGTGTACATTGTCAGCTACTCGGCCGCCACAGTTGAGGGTTTGTGCAGGGACGGAAACCTAAAACATATATTTTTCCATTAGAGTGGCCTTGCTTATCTATAACGTCTGGAAATTTTGTAAATATGTTCTTTAAACCCTGTTTCGGGATCCCATGTACTAAACGTTCATTTTAATGAAAATAACTTGTTTATGACCAAAACCTTTTATTCCTAATCTGTTTATGACTTTAGATTCACAATTTTATTTAAATGAATTGATTAGCAAGTCTTGCACTATTTTAAACACATAGTGTAATGGTCTTGGTTATCCAGGGCGTTACAGGCTTAGCTTGCCCCGCACGCCAAACTGTTTCACCCCTCTCAATTGAGAAACTATGAGAAACACATGGTCACCGACTTGAAATTCTACGCTCTTGCGTCTCAAGTCTGAGTAACTCTTTCACCGACTCTGGGAGGTGAGCATTCAAGCTCTAATTTTCCCAATCACCTCATTGGTCCTCTGAACAACCTCAGGATCCAAATATCTCCCCTCACCCGTCTCATCCCAATGGATAGGTGAACTGCACTTCCTCCCATATAACATCTCATACGGAGCCACTCCGATAGTCCCCTCATAACTGTTATTGTAAGCAAATTCAATCAAAGGGGGATACTTACTCCAAGATCCCCCAAAATCTAGCACACAGGCTCGTAACATATCCAACAGTATCGGAATCGTCCTCTCAAACTACCCATCCGTCTAAGGATGATAAGAAGTACTAAACCGCAAATGTGTACCCATAGCCTTCTGCAGGCTCTCCCAAAACTTGGAGGTGAAGGTGGGGTCCCTGTCGGACACTATCGACCTCGGAGCCCCTAGTCACACGATTTCTTTTACATATAATTCAACATACTGCTCCACAGTATAAGTTGTCCTAACCAGTAAAAAGTGGGCAGATTTAGTATACCTATCCACAATCACCCACACTGAATCATGTTGTCCCACGGTCTTTAGTAATCCAACCACGAAGTCCATGGTGATATCCTCCCATTTCCACTCCGGAATCCCTAGAGGTTGCAACAACCCTGCTGACCTCTGATGTTCAGCCTTTACTTGCTGACAAGTCAAACACTTGACCACATAATCCACCACATCCCTCTTCATCCCCGACCACCAATACAGAGTTTTCAAATCTTGGTACATCTTCGTCGTACCCGGGTGTAAAGAATAGGGTGTGGTATGAGACTAATCCAAGATATCTCGCCTGATACCAGAATCCATCGGAACGCAAATCTGGCTCTTGTACTTTAGTAATCCCATCTCTGAAATAGAAAAGCCTTTAGCCGTTCTAGCTAAGACGCTTTCTTTGTACTCTCTCAACTGGAGATCCTCCCCCTGTGCCTCCTTGATCCTCTCAAGGAGCGTAGACTGAAGGGTGATGTTGGCTAACTTACCAACCAACAACTCTATACATGTTCTAGTCATCTCTTCAACTAACTTATCTAGTATCTGTCTCGAATTGAACAATTGTCATGGGCCCTTCCAACTCAGCGCGTCAGCCACCCCATTGGCTTTCCCAGGATGGTATAGAATCACAATCGTAATACTTTACCAATTCTAGCCAACGTCTCTGGCGCATATTCATATCCTTCTGAGTAAAATAGTACTTCAAACTCTTATGGTCGGTGTATATTTTTCATTTCTCGCCATACAAATAATGTCTCCAAACCTTAAGTGCAAATACCACCGCCCCCAATTCCAGATCATGTGTGGGATATCGCTGCTCATATTCCTTCAACTGTCTCAATGCATAGGCTATTACTTTTCTAGGTTGCATCAATACACACCCCAAACCCTATTTGGAAGCATCACAATAGACTACAAAATTCTCATTTTCTGAACTCAATACTGGAGCGGTGATCAGTCGTCGGTCCAACTCCGTAAAACTGTTCTCACACCTGTCTGTCCATACATACTTAGTCTTCTTATGCGCCAATTCATTAAATGGTGGGGCTATTCTGGAGAATCCCTCGACAAATCACCGATAGTACCCTGCCAATCCCAAAAAGATTCTAACCTCCGGTACACTACTTGGTCTGGGCCAATCCCTCATTGCCTCAATCTTACTTGGGTCAACCAGAATCCCCTCCTTACTGACAATATGACCCAAAAATGTTACTTGCGATAGGCAAAACTCACACTTGCTGAACTTCGCATATAACCTATGCTTCCTTAGCCATTGTAATACCAGGGGTAGATGTGTCTCGTGCTCTATCACTGACTGAGAGTACACAAGTATGTCATGAATGAATACAATCACAAACTTGTCACGATAATCCTTGAAGACCCTATTCATCAAGTCCATAAAGGTTGTTGGGGCATTGGTTAATCCAAAGGAAATAACTAGGAATTCATAGTGTCCACACCTCATGCGGAAAGCGGTCTTTGGTATGTCCTCCTCTTTAATCCTTAACTGGCGGTAGTCTGACCAAAGATTAATCTTAGAGAACACTGTCTTCCCCGGTAGGTGGTCAAACAAGTCGTCGATCCTAGGTAGTGGGTACTTGTTCTTAATGGTCAGCTTGTTCAACTCCTTGTAGTCAATACACATTCTTAAAGATCCATCCTTTCTCTTGACAAAAAACACTGGAGCACCCCACGGTGAAATACTCGGTTTGATGAATCCCAAATCCAGTAACTCTTACAACTGAATCCTTAGTTCCTTCAACTCTGCTGGAGCTATTCTATAAGGTGTCCTAGATACTGGCTTCACCCCTGGTGCCAACTGTATGAAAAACTTGATCTCTCGGTGTGGCAGCAACCCTAGAAAATCTGCGGGGAACAAATCAGGGAACTCACATACCAGCCTAGTCTCACTCGGTCCAACCAACACAAATCTAGAGGTATCCACAATATTTGCTAGGAATCCTATGCAACCTTCCTACATCAGGTCTCTAGCCTTCAGTGCTGAAATCATAGGTTCTCACAGTCTACTCACTATTCTCACGAATACAAAGGGTACCTCCACTTCCAGTTCAAAGGTCACCATTTTGCGCTTACAGTCAATCGTCGCTCTGTACTTCGATAACTAATCCATCCCTAGGATCATATCAAAGTCATCCATTGCTAGCTCAATCATATCCACATACAAATCCCTATTGTACATTTCTAATGGCAATGCTCTAACCAATCTCCCAGAGACTACCAGTTCCCCAGTTGGCAACAAGGTCTTAAATCCCCTAGCATACAAATCACCAGGTCTACATAGCTGGTCTATAACTGTAGCAGAAACAAAGGAATGAGTTGCCCCTAAGCCAATCAATGCAGTAAATGAAAAACCAGCACTAGAAATTATCCTGTCACGACCGAGGGGCTAGCCTCAGCCTCAGCCTCAGCCTCAGCCTGGGTCAAGGTAAATAGTCTT